>NC_053022.1:313817108-313911398 GCF_003073215.2 Triticum urartu | reverse complement strand
CGGAAATCGTAATACATGTGTGAATAATAGACACCAACATGTCCCTAGTAAGCCTCTAGTTGACTAGCTCATTGATCAACAGATAGTCATGGTTTCCTGACTATGGACATTGGATGTCATTGATAACGAGATCACATCATTAGGAGAATGATGTGATGGACAAGACCCAATCCTAAACATAGCACAAGATCGTATAGTTCGTTTGCTAGAGTTTTCCAATGTCAAGTATCTTTTCCTTAGACCATGAGATCGTGTAACTCCCGGATACCGTAGGAGTGCTTTGGGTGTACCAAATGTCACAACGTAACTGGGTGACTATAAAGGTATACTACGGGTATCTTCGAAAGTGTCTGTTGGTTTGACACGGATCAAGACTGGGATTTGTCACTCCGCATGACGGAGAGGTATCACTGGGCCCACTCGGTAATGCATCATCATAATGAGCTCAAAGTGACCAAGTGTCTGGTCACGGGATCATGCATTATGGTACGAGTAAAGTGACTTTCCGGTAACGAGATTGAACGAGGTATTGGGATACCGACGATCGAATCTCGGGCAAATAACATACCGATTGACAAAGGGAATTGTATATGGGATTGATTGAATCATCGACATCGTGGTTCATCCGATGAGATCATCGAGGAGCATGTGGGAGCCAACATGGGTATCCAGATCCCGCTATTGGTTATTGACCAGAGAGCGATCTCGGTCATGTCTACATGTCTCCCGAACCCGTAGGGTCTACACACTTAAGGTTCGGTGACGCTAGGGTTGTAGGGATATGTATATGCAGTAACCCGAATGTTGTTCGGTGTCCCGGATGAGATCCCGGACGTCACGAGGAGTTCCAGAATGGTCCGGAGTTAAAGAATTATATATAGGAAGTGCTATTTCGGGCATCGGGACAAGTTTCGGGGTCACCGGTATTGTACCAGGACCACCGGAAGGGTCCCGGGGGTCCATCGGGTGGGGCCACCTGCCCCGGGGGGCCACATGGGCTGTAGGGGTGTGCGCCTTGGCCTACATGGGCCAAGGGCACCAGCCCCAAGAGGCCCATGCGCCTAGGGTTCAAGAAGGGAAGAGTCCCAAAAGGGGAAGGCACCTCCTAGGTGCCTTGGGGAGGAGGGATTCCTCCCTTGGCCGCCACCCCCCTAGGAGATTGGATCTCCTAGGGCCGGCGCCCCCCCCCCCTTGGCCCTCCTATATATAGTGGGGAGATGGAGGACTTCTCACCCCACGCCTTTGGTGCCTCCCTCTCCCTCTCCAACACCTCCTCCTCCTCCATAGTGCTTGGCGAAGCCCTGCCGGAGTACTACAGCTCCATCACCACCACGCCGTCGTGCTGCTGCTGGAGCCATCTTCCTCAACCTCTCCTTCCCCCTTGCTGGATCAAGAAGGAGGAGACGTTACGCTGACCGTACGTGTGTTGAACGCGGAGGTGCCGTCCGTTCGGCGCTAGGATCTCCGGTGATTTGGATCACGTCGAGTACACCTTCCTCATCCCCGTTCTTTGAACGCTTCCGCGCGTGATCTACAAAGGTATGTAGATGCAATCCAATCACTCATTGCTAGATGAACTCCTAGATGGATCTTGGTGAAACCGTAGGAAAATTTTTGTTTTCTGCAACGTTCCCCAACAGTGGCATCATGAGCTAGGTCTATGCATAGTTCTCTTGCACGAGTAGAACACAATTTTTTGTGGGCGTAGATGTTGTCAACTTTCTTGCCGCTACTAGTCTTATCTTTCTTCAGAGGTATTGTGGGATGAAGCGGCCCGGACCAACCTTACACGTACGCTTACGTGAGACCGGTTCCACCGACTAACATGCACAAGTTGCATAAGGTGGCTGGCGGGTGTCTGTCTCTCCCACTTTAGTTGGAGCGGATTCGATGAAAAGGGTCCTTATGAAGGGTAAATAGAAGTTGAAAAATCACGTTGTGGCTTTCACGTAGGTAAGAAAATGTTCTTGCTAGAACCCTATTTCAGCCACGTAAAACTTGCAACAACAATTAGAAGACGTCTAACATGTTTTTGCAGCAAGTGCTTTGTGATATGATATGGCCAAAGTTGTGATGAATGATATATATGTGATGTATGAGATTTTCATGCTATTGTAATAGGAATCACGACTTGCATGTCGATGAGTATGACAACCGGCAGGAGCCATAGGAGTTGTCTTTATTTTTTGTATGACCTGCGTGTCATTGAGAAACGCCATGTAAATTACTTTACTTTATTGCTAAACGCGTTAGCCATAGTAGTAGAAGTAATAGTTGGCGAGCAACTTCATGGAGACACGATGATGGAGATCATGATGATGGAGATCATGGTGTCATGCCGGTGACAAGATGATCATGGAGCCCCAAGATGGAGATCAAAGGAGCTATGTGATATTGGCCATATCATGTCACTATTATTATTTGATTGCATGTGATTTTTATCATGTTTTGCATCTTTTTTACTTAGAACGACGGTAGTAAATAAGATGATCCCTCATAATAATTTCAAGAAAGTGTTCCCCCTAACTGTGCACCGTTGCGACAGTACGTTGTTTTGAAGCACCACGTGATGATCGGGTGTTAGATTCTAACGTTCACATACAACGGGTGTAAGACAGATTTACACATGCAAACACTTAGGTTGACTTGACGAGCCTAGCATGTACAGACATGGCCTCGGAACACAGAAGACCGAAAGGTCGAGCATGAGTCGTATAGAAGATACGATCAACATGAAGATGTTCACCGATGTTGACTAGTCCGTCTCACGTGATGATCGGACACGGCCTAGTTAACTCGGATCATGTTATACTTAGATTACTAGAGGGATGTCTATCTAAGTGGGAGTTCATTGTATAATTTGATTAGATGAACTTAATTATCATGAACTTAGTCTAAAATCTTTACAATATGTCTTGTAGATCAAATGGCCAACATAGTCCTCAACTTCAACGCGTTCCTAGAGAAAACCAAGCTGAAAGACGATGGCAGCAACTATACGGACTGGGTCCGGAACCTGAGGATCATCCTCATAGCTGCCAAGAAAGATTATGTCCTACAAGCACCGCTAGGTGACGCACCCGTCCCACAGAACCAAGACGTTATGAACACTTGGCAGACACGTGTTGATGACTACTCCCTCGTTCAGTGCGGCATGCTTTACAGCTTAGAGCCGGGGCTCCAAAATCGTTTTGAGAGACATGGAGCATATGAGATGTTCGAAGAGCTGAAAATGGTTTTTCAAGCTCATGCCCGAGTCGAGAGATATGAAGTCTCCGACAAATTCTTCAGCTGTAAGATGGAGGAAAACAGTTCTGTCAGTGAGCACATACTCACTATGTCTGGGTTACATAACCACTTGACTCAGCTGGGAGTTAATCTCCCGGATGACGCGGTCATTGACAGAATCCTCCAGTCGCTTCCACCGAGCTACAAGAGCTTTGTGATGAAATTCAATATGCAGGGGATGGAAAAGACCATTCCCGAATTATTTGCAATGCTGAAATCAGTAGAGGTAGAAGTCAAAAAGGAACATCAAGTGTTGATGGTGAATAAAACCACTAAGTTCAAGAAAGGCAAGGGTAAGAAGAACTTCAAGAAGGACGGCAAGGGAGTTGCCGCGCCCGGTAAGCAAGCTGCCGGGAAGAAACCAAAGAATGGACCCAAGCCCGAGACTGAGTGCTTTTATTGCAAGGGAAGTGGTCACTGGAAGCGGAACTGCCCCAAGTACTTAGCGGAGAAGAAGGCCGGCAAAACGAAAGGTATATGTGATATACATGTAATTGATGTGTACCTTACCAGTATTCGTAGTAGCTCCTGGGTATTTGATACCGGTGCGGTTGCTCACATTTGTAACTCAAAACAGGAGCTGCGGAATAAGCGGAGACTGGCGAAGGACGAGGTGACGATGCGAGTCGGGAATGGTTCCAAGGTCAATGTGATCGCCGTCGGCACGCTACCTCTAAATTTACCTTCGGGATTAGTTTTAAACCTTAATAATTGTTATTTAGTGCCAGCTTTGAGCATGAACATTGTATCAGGATCTCGTTTAATTCGAGATGGCTACTCATTTAAATCCGAGAATGATGGTTGTTCTATTTATATGAGAGATATGTTTTATGGTCATGCTCCGATGGTGAATGGTTTATTCTTAATGAATCTCGAGCGTAATACTACACATGTTCATAGTGTGAGTACCAAAAGATGTAAGATTGATAATGATAGTCCCACATATTTGTGGCACTGCCGCCTTGGTCACATAGGTGTCAAACGCATGAAGAAGCTCCATGCTGATGGACTTTTAGAGTCTGTTGATTACGAATCATTTGACACGTGCGAACCATGCCTCATGGGTAAAATGACCAAGACTCCGTTCTCAGGAACAATGGAGCGAGCAACCAACTTATTGGAAATCATACATACTGATGTGTGCGGTCCAATGAGTGTTGAGGCTCGCGGTGGCTATCGTTATGTTCTCACCCTCACTGATGACTTGAGTAGATATGGGTATATCTACTTAATGAAACACAAGTCTGAAACCTTTGAAAAGTTCAAGGAATTTCAAAGTGAGGTTGAGAATCAACGTGACAGAAAAATCAAGTTCCTGCGATCAGATCGCGGAGGAGAATACTTGAGTCACAAATTTGGCACACACTTAAGAAAATGTGGAATAGTTTCACAACTCACGCCGCCTGGAACACCTCAGCGTAATGGTGTGTCCGAACGTCATAATCGCACTCTATTAGATATGGTGCGATCTATGATGTCTCTTACCGATTTACCGCTGTCATTTTGGGGCTATGCTTTAGAGACTGCCGCATTCACTTTAAATAGGGCTCCGTCGAAATCCGTTGAGACGACACCGTATGAATTATGGTTTGGGAAGAAACCTAAGCTGTCGTTTCTAAAAGTTTGGGGATGCGATGCTTATGTCAAGAAACTTCAACCTGAAAAGCTCAAACCCAAGTCGGAAAAATGCGTCTTCATAGGATACCCTAAAGAAACTATTGGGTATACCTTCTACCTCAGATCCGAAGGCAAGATCTTTGTTGCCAAGAATGGATCCTTTCTAGAGAAAGAGTTTCTCTCGAAAGAAGTAAGTGGGAGGAAAGTAGAACTTGATGAAGTATTACCTCTTGAACCGGAAAATGGCGCAACTCAAGAAAATGTTCCTGAGGTGCCTGCACCAACTAGAGAGGAAGTTAATGATAATGATCAAGATACTTCTGATCAAGCTCCTACTGAAATTCGAAGGTCCACAAGGACACATTCCGCACCAGAGTGGTACAGCAACCCTGTCTTGGAAATCATGTTGTTAGACAACAGTGAACCTTCGAACTATGAAGAAGCGATGGCGGGCCCGGATTCCGACAAATGGCTGGAAGCCATGAAATCCGAGATAGGATCCATGTATGAAAACGAAGTATGGACTTTGACTGACTTGCCTAATGAGCGGCGAGCCATAGAAAATAAATGGATCTTTAAGAAGAAGACAGACGCGGATGGTAATGTGACCATCTATAAAGCTCGGCTTGTCGCTAAGGGTTATCAACAAGTTCAAGGGGTTGACTACGATGAGACATTCTCACCCGTAGCAAAGCTAAAGTCCGTCCGAATCATGTTAGCAATTGCCGCATACTACGATTATGAGATATGGAAAATGGACGTCAAAACGACATTCCTTAACGGTTACCTTAAGGAAGAACTGTATATGATGCAGCCGGAAGGTTTTGTCAATCCTAAGAATGCTGACAAGGTGTGCAAGCTCCAACGCTCGATTTATGGGCTGGTGCAAGCATCTCGGAGTTGGAACATTCGCTTTGATGAGATGATCAAAGCGTTTGGGTTTACGCAGACTTATGGAGAAGCCTGTGTTTACAAGAAAGTGAGTGGGAGCTCTGTAGCATTTCTCATATTATATGTAGATGACATACTTTTGATGGGAAATGATATAGAGCTTTTGGACAGCATTAAGGCCTACTTGAATAAGAGTTTTTCAATGAAGGACCTTGGAGAAGCTGCTTATATATTAGGCATCAAGATCTATAGAGATAGATGAAGACGCCTCATAGGTATTTCACAAAGCACATACCTTGATAAGATATTGAAGAAGTTTAATATGGATCAGTCTAAGAAGGGGTTCTTGCCTGTGTTGCAAGGTGCGAAATTGAGCTCAGCTCAATGTCCGACCACAGAAGAAGATATAGAAGAGATGAGTGTCATCCCCTATGCCTCAGCCATAGGTTCTATTATGTATGCCATGCTGTGTACCAGACCTGATGTAAACCTTGCCGTTAGTTTGGTAGGAAGGTACCAAAGTAATCCCGGCAAGGAACATTGGACAGCGGTCAAGAATATCCTGAAGTACCTGAAAAGGACTAAGGAAATGTTTCTCGTTTATGGAGGTGACGAAGAGCTCGTCGTAAAGGGTTACGTCGATGCTAGCTTCGACACAGATCTGGATGACTCTAAGTCACAAACCGGATATGTGTATATTTTGAATGGTGGGGCAGTAAGCTGGTGCAGTTGCAAGTAGAGCGTTGTGGCGGGATCTACATGTGAAGCGGAGTACATGGCAGCCTCGGAGGCAGCGCATGAAGCAATTTGGGTGAAGGAGTTCATCACCGACCTAGGAGTCATACCCAATGCGTCGGGGCCGATCAAACTCTTCTGTGACAACACTGGAGCTATTGCACTTGCCAAGGAGCCCAGGTTTCACAAGAAGACCAGGCACATCAAGCGTCGCTTCAACTCCATTCGTGAAAATGTTCAAGATGGAGACATAGATATTTGTAAAGTGCATACGGACCTGAATGTAGCAGATCCATTGACTAAACCTCTCCCTAGAGCAAAACATGATCAACACCAGCATTCCATGGGTGTTCGATTCATCACAATGTAACTAGATTATTGACTCTAGTGCAAGTGGGAGACTGTTGGAAATATGCCCTAGAGGCAATAATAAAAAGATTATTATTATATTTCCTTGTTCATGATAATTGTCTTTTATTCATGCTATAGTTGTGTTATCCGGAAATCGTAATACATGTGTGAATACACAGACACCAACATGTCCCTAGTAAGCCTCTAGTCGACTAGCTCATTGATCAACAGATATTCATGGTTTCCTGACTATGGACATGGGGATGTCATTGATAACGGGATCACATCATTAGGAGAATGATGTGATGGACAAGACCCAATCCTAAACATAGCACAAGATCGTATAGTTCCTTTGCTAGAGTTTTTCCAATGTCAAGTATCTTTTCCTTAGACCATGAGATCGTGTAACTCCCGGATACCGTAGGAGTGCTCTGGGTATACCAAACGTCACAACATAACTGGGTGACTATAAAGGTATACTACGGGTATCTCGAAAGTGTCTGTTGGGTTGACATGGATCAAGACTGGGATTTGTCACTCCGTATGACGGAGAGGTATCTCTGGGCCCACTCGGTAATGCATCATCATAATGAGCTCAAAGTGACCAAGTGTCTGGTCACGGGATCATGCATTACGGTACGAGTAAAGTGACTTGCCGATAATGAGATTGAACGAGGTATTGGGATACCGACGATCGAATCTCGGGCAAGTAACGTACCGATTGACAAAGGGAATTGTATATGGGATTGCTTGAATCCTCGACATCGTGGTTCATCCGATGAGATCATCGAGGAGCATGTGGGAGCCAACATGGGTATCCAGATCCCGCTGTTGGTTATTGACCGGAGAGCCATCTCGGTCATGTCTACATGTCTCCCGAACCCGTAGGGTCTACACACTTAAGGTTTGGTGACGCTAGGGTTGTAGAGATATGAATATGCAGTAACCCGAAAGTTGTTCGGAGTCCCGGATGAGATCCTGGACGTCACGAGGAGTTCCGGAATGGTCCGGAGGTGAAGAATTATATATAGGAAGTGCAGTTTCGGCCATCGGGAGAGTTTCGGGGTCACCGGTATTGTACCGGGACCACCGGAAGGGTCACGGGGGTCCACCGGGTGGGGCCACCCATCCCGGAGGGCCCCATGGGCCAAAGTGGGGAGGGGAACCAGCCCATAGTGGGCTGGTGCGCCCCCCTAGGCCCACCCCATGCGCCTAGGGTTGGAACCCTAGGGGTGGGGGGGCGCCCCACCTTGCCTTGGGGGCTACTCCACCCTTGGCCGCCGCCCCCCCTAGAAGATCCCATCTCCTAGGGCCGGCGCCCCCCTAGGGGAGCCTATATAAAGGGGGGGAGGGGGCAGCCATACCTTGAGTCTTGGCGCCTCCCTCTCCCCTGCTACACCTCTGTCTCTCTCGCAGTATACGGCGAAGCCCTGCTGCTGTGACGCCCTGCATCCACCACCACGCCGTCGTGCTGCTGGATCTTCATCAACCTCTCCTCCCCCCCTTGCTGGATCAAGAAGGAGGAGACGTCACGCTGACCGTACGTGTGTTGAACACGGAGGTGCCGTCAGTTCGGCGCTAGGATCTCCGGTGATTTGGATCACGTCGAGTACGTCTTCCTCATCCCCATTCTTTGAACGCTTCCACGCGTGATCTACAAAGGTATGTAGATGCAATCCAATCACTCATTTCTAGATGAACTCATATATGGATCTTGGTGAAACCGTAGGAAATTTTTTGTTTTCTGCAACGTTCCCCAACATGACCCGGCCGAGCACCAGACGCTGCGAGAGCTCTTCGACATGACGCACAAGGACGTCTGGAAGGTGCTGTTCAAAGGCGCCGAGGTACCTCCTCCCCTTACCGAGGACCGCGGACTCAGCGCAAAGCGCCCTTCCAATCCGGTAAGTCTTTCATATCTCATAAGATGTTCATTTTCCCCAGTCTAACCATGCGCGGGATCTAAGCCTCTACGCCATAACAAGACTGGGTGAAGACAGCGGAGCAGATCGATTGTCTAGCCCCCTTGCACGAAGATCCAGCACATACTATCCTAATGGAGATGCTGGCTCCGGCGCCCTACGAGGTGCCGGGGAAGAAGGCCAAGAAGAAGGCTACGGGGACCCGGAAGGGTCTCCGGCGCAAGGTCCTATCGGACTCATCGTCCGAAAACACTGAGGCGCCCTCCTCCCATGAAAACAAGGAGGAAGAGGAGAAAAGTTCCCCTCCCCCAGCCAGGGGGACAATAAAAGTAAGGTCGCCCCATCCGGGGAGGCCGAAGGGTCCAAAAAGGGAAGGACCCTCCTCCGGGAGTGCTCCACGACGGCCGCCTATAGTGACGACGAGTGGTTGCCCAGGGACAAGCCCCTGGCGAAGTCGTAAGTATTCGGATACCATAATAATCCTTGATATGTTTTATTGCACTGCTTCTCATTATGCCGAACATGATTATGTAGTCCGTCCCGAGCCCGTATCGACGTATCTTTGTCGGATGGTTCTTTGGACTCGTCGGATCTGAACATCGATTCACTTCCGACCGCCTCCTCCCCTCGCCCTATGGAAAACGTCGAGGTGTTGTATCGAAGGGCACTAAGCCGAGGGGAGGTAGTCCTGGAGGTGCCTTGAGGCGACATTCCAGGAACTAGGCGCGAGGGGAGCAAGACTCCAATTGGTTCTGATGACGGGGGCAGCAAATTCGGCTCCCAGCCGAATACTGCGCCGGAACCTCCAGTGGTTCCGGACTCTGTCAGGCGACCCCTCCCTAAGGGGGGCAAACCACCTGTGCCGACGGCCTCTATCCATCCAGAGGCATCGGACAGCTTGCTGGAAGCGCTTCGCGGTGCTTCCATCGGTGAAGAGCACCGCACTATCATGAGTGCAGTGATCGAGAAGGTTCAGTCTGCCAAAAGCGGATTGACTAAAGCCTGTGCCAGCCTCCTAACAGGCTTTGAGGTAAGCAACCGGATTATAAGAAAATGTTACCGTATAGACAGTAGCCCCTGATGCTCTGTTTGGCGTTCGCGAAGAAAGGCCGAATAGAGGATCAAATAATGACCGCAGGAGTCTAAGCGGAATATGTCTATGTGCGTATGCATGCCTCACTGCTAGCTGCTGCCGCACATACTGCGGAGGTCGCTGCGCTGAAGCAGGACCTTGAGCGGTCCCAGGAAGAGCTCAGCCTTACCAAGAGGCAGCTTGAAGAGAACAAAGGTAAGTCATACCCCGTCTGAACATTATAAAGAAAAGTTTGGTTTTAGACTAATAGGATCATCATGAATTTGCTAGGGGCCACGACCGAAGTGGCAGCCCTAAAGAAATCGCTATCCGAGGCCGAAGACAAAGCGGCCAAGGAGCGCACCGAGCGTGAGAAACAAGAGGCCCGGGTTGGCGAGGTGCAGCAAGAGCTCCAGGACTTTGCCGAGAAGTATAAGTCCTTGGAGCGTGACTCAAAGACGCAGGAGTCCGAGCTTGCAAAGGCACTCGAGAGCGTACGAAGCGCCAAGGCCGAAGCCCAAAAGGCCCTCTAGGAAATTGAGGCGGTTAAGAAGATAGCAGTGGGTAAGGCATTCATTATGCAAAGCAAGCATGTGAAGGAAACTTTCCTTTTACTTACCCGAGTTCGAAGCTCTCTAGGAGCATTCGCAGATCTGCCTCGCAGTGTGTCGGATGCCGCAGAGTTCTACCGGGCTGAGGAGGGGAGCTCAATGGAGAAGTTGTTCTGGTCTCAGTATACTGGGATCGAACACCCAATGCCTTTGAGCGACCAGCTGAAGCAACTGGTCGAGCTTCACAAGGCGGCCGAACAGGCCATGAAGGGTCTTATAGTCCGGATGTGGCCTGGCGAACCCCTACCTCATAGATACTTCGGTCTAGTGAGGCGGCTTGTGAATGCCTGCCCACGGCTTGAAAACATAAAGCGGTCCTTCTGCATCGAGGGTGCGCGCAGGGCTTTTGCCCGGGCGAAGGTGCACTGGGCGAAGCTGGACGCCGTAAAGCTGGTGAAGGAGGGGCCGCCGGAAGGCAAGGAGCATTGCCACCCCGGAATGTATTATAACAGTGTCCTGAAGGGTTCTCGCCTTGTGGCGGAGGAATGTGCCAAGGATGTAATTTTTGAACGAATGTACTCATGTGATCCTGTAATATGAAACGAGTTCATTTGTGCTATGCAACGCTTGTGAATTTAAAATATTACCTTCTGTGCGACTGTTTACAAAATCTGAGAGTAGGCCAGTCGTCAGCTTATGCCCCCATGTAACTAGTACTGAGGTGTTCGGGATAAATCTGAGCACTCTTTATCCCAATTTTGGGTCCTTCGAGGGAGGTGTTTAGCACAACGAATTAGGCAATCGGACTATAAGGCTTTATCACTCTCACTTAGCCATAGAAGTCTACAATTTAAATTTTGGCAAAGCCCCTAGCATTCGGAAGGACGAATTTGGGGCGCTATATATGCCTAAGTCGGGCAAGGCCGACTCCTCGCCCAAAGCGGAAAAAGTCTTTAAGGACTTGAGACCTCTCGAACAGCGATCAACTCTCGCCTTATCATGACAGTCAGTTTTCGGCTTTCTCTACTGAGGTGCTCGTCCGGAAGAACCGGGACACAATCGCAGTAGTTCTCCCAGCGCTACCTTAGCCGATATTGCGGAACATAAGGTACCAAAACATGGTAGCTGGGCAAACCCAACTATTGACCCAAGACATGATTCGGAGCTGATGCATATAGTGCTATAAGTTCGGGGGGTGCCGCACTATCGAAAGTGTTCGGACTTCTCACGCCATATTATGGGGTATACTAAAGCCCCTGGCGTATTGGCCGTACCAGAGTGTACGGGTGTAATTTGTGGTAAATAAGCAGACAAGGAGAAAAAAAGTGTAATGCAATAATAAACTAACGCTATGCATTGTTATTAAATAACACGTCGAAGCGTATGGATACAAGTAGTGCAATAAGAAAAGAATTGGACTATTTGACATTTCCTATCCAAGGGCAAGCTGCGTATGGGTATTTAAAATAGGTATTTCGATCGTTATCAGAGACCACTGATACGTCTCCGTCGTATCTACTTTTCCAAACACTTTTGCCCCTGTTTTGGACTCTAACTTGTATGATTTGAATGGAACTAACCCGGACTGACGCTGTCTTTAGCAGAATTGCCATGGTGTTGTCTTATGTGCAGAAAACAAATATTCTCGGAATGACCTGAAACTCCACGGAACATCTTAGAAAAAATAATAAAAAATCCTTGCCAAAGATGAAGACCAGGGGGCCCACACCCTTCTCACGAGGGTGGGGGGCGCGCCCCCCTAGGGCGCGCCCCCTACCTCGTGGGCCCCCGGGATGCCCTCCGACGCCAACTCCAACTCTATATATTTGCTTTCGAAGAGAAACAAATCAGGCAGAATAAATCATCGCGTTTTACGATACGGAGCCGCCGCCAAGCCCTAAAACCTCTCGGGAGGGCTGATCTGGAGTCCGTTCGGGGCTCTGGAGAGGGGGATTCGTCGCCGTCGTCATCATCAACCATCCTCCATCACCAATTTCATGATGCTCACCGCCGTGCGTGATTAATTCCATCGTAGGCTTGCTGGACGGTGATGGGTTGGATGAGATTTATCATGTAATCGAGTTAGTTTTGTTAGGGTTTGATCCCTAGTATCCATTATGTTCTGAGATTGATGTTGCTATGACTTTGCTATGCTTAATGCTTGTCACTAGGGCCCGAGTGCCATGATTTCAGATCTGAACCTATTATGTTTTCATGAATATATGCGAGTTCTTGATCCTATCTTGCAAGTCTATAGTCACCTACTATGTGTTATGATCCGGCAACCCCGAAGTGACAATAATCGGGACCACTCCCGGTGATGACCATAGTTTGAGGGGTTCATGTATTCACTATGTGCTAATGCTTTGTTCCGGTTCTCTATTAAAAGGAGGCCTTAATATCCCTTAGTTTCCAATAGGACCCCGCTTCAACGGGAGGGTAGGACAAAAGATGTCATGCAAGTTATTTTCCATAAGCACGTATGACTATATACGGAATACATGCCTACATTACATTGATGAATTGGAGCTAGTTCTGTGTCACCCTATGTTATGACTGTTATATGATGAACCGCATCCGACATAATTATCCATCGCTGATCCGGTGCCTACGAGTTTTCCATATACTGGTTTATGCTTATTTACTTTCCCGCTGCTAATGTTACAATCACTACAAAATACCAAAAACATTACTTTTACTGTCTTTACTTTTGTTGTTGCTACCACCACTATCGTATTACTGTGCTACTAAACACTTTGCTGCAGATACTAAGTTTCTAGGTGTGGTTGAATTGACAACTCAGCTGCTAATACTTGAGAATATTCTTTGGCTCCCCTTGTGTCGAATCAATAAATTTGGGTTGAATACTCTACCCTCGAAAGCTGTTGCGATCCCCTATACTTGTGGGTTATCAAGACTAATCTCTGGCGCCGTTGCCGGGGAGCATAGCTCTATTCTTTTAGTCACTTGGGATTTATATCTGCTAGACACTATGAAGAACTTGAGAGATCCAAAAACCAAGATCTATCCCTCAACTACGAGGGGAGGTAAGGAACTGCCATCTAGCTCTACACTTGATTCATCTTCTATTATGAGTAAGTTTGCGACACCTACACCTGCTTCTGCTATTCGTTCTGATATGTCGCATGTTATTGATGATGCCACTTCTGCTATGCATGATACTTATGATGAAACTGCTTCTATGCCTGATACTACTGTGCCCCTTGGTGAATTTCTTGATGAAAAAATTGCTAGGGCTAGGGAAAAAGAAATTATTGAATCTGAATACGATGATGATAGTGATGATGAAAATATGCCTGTTGTTCCCGAGGGTTATCTTTTTGATATGGAATCTTCTGCCGCTATTTTAGCTTGCAAAGATAGATATGAGCTTAAGAGGTTATTGGAACAAAGAATCACTTAGAGATAAAATGAAACCCGACCCTGCTTTTGCTACTTCACCTATATGTGTTCCTAATAAGGATTATAAAGTCTCTGTTGATCCTGATATAATTACTTTGGTTGAATCTGATCCGTTTTATGGCTATGAATCTGAAACTGTTGTGGCACATCTTACTAAGTTGAATGATATAGCTGCCCTGTTCACTAATGATGAGAGATCGCGTTACTTCTATATACTCAAAATATTTCCGTTCTCATTAAAGGGTGATGCTAAGATATGGTTTAATTCTCTTGATCCTGGTTGTGTGCGTAGTCCACAGGATATGATTTATTACTTCTCTGCTAAATATTTCCCTGCTCATAAGAAACAAGCTGCTTTGAGGGAAATATATAACTTTGTGCAAATTAAAGAAGAGAGTCTCCCACAAGCTTGGGGGAGGCTTCTCAAGTTACTTAATGCTTTGCCTGATCATCCTCTTAAGAAACCTGAAATACTTGATATCTTTTATAATGGACTAACCGATGCTTCCAGAGATTACCTGGATAGTTGTGCTGGTTCTCTTTTCAGGGAAAGAACACCGGATGAAGCTGAAATTCTATTGAATAATATGTTGACAAATGAAAACAATTGGGCACCTCTTGAGCTAGCTCCTGAGCCAACTCCTGCTCCAATTACTGAGCCTATTCCTAAACCAACTCCGAAGAAGAGAGGTGTTTTATTTCTCAGTCCCGAAGATATGCAAGAGGCAAAGAAATCTATGAAAGAAAAAGGTATTAAAGCTGAAGACGTTAAGAATTTACCTCCTATTGAAGAAATACATGGTCTTAATATACCGCCTATTGAAGAAACATATGATCTTAATTCTTTATTTATTGAAGAACCTCCTGATCCCGATATCCCGACACAGGTAGTAAAGGTAAATTCTCTCTATAGGTATGATAAAGCTGAAGTCCCTCCTACTAAAATTGCTAGTCAGTGCTTGGATGAGTTTGATAACTTTATGTTTAAGCAAGACGACTTCAATGCTTATTTTGGTAGACAGTTAAAAGAAAATGCTTATATGATTAGACGCTTGGGTGATTATATGGCTAATATTAAAGGTGAACTTAAAATTGTTAGCAAACATGCTTCTATGGTTACCACTCAAGTATAACAAGTACTTAAGGCTCAAGAAGAAGTGCTTAATGAAATGAATAGTAAGAAAAATGATTATGCTGTTAGAGTGGCTACTAGAACTGGTAGAATGACTCAGGAACCTTTGTATCCTGAAGGCCACCCTAAGAGAATCGAGCAAGATTCTCAAAGAAATAATATTGATGTTCCTAGTTCTTCTAAAAAGAAGAAGACAAAAAATGATAGAACTGTGCAAACTTCTAGTGAACCTATTGCTGAACCACCTGATAATCCAAATGATATTTCTATGTTTGATGCTGAAACACAATCTGGTAATGAACATGAACCAAGTAAAAATATTAATGATGATGTTCATGATGATGCTCAACCTATTAATGATAATGATGTAGAAATTGAACCTGCTGTTGATCTTCATAACCCACAATCAAAGAATCAACGTTATGATAAAAGAGACTTTGTTGCTAGGAAACATGGTAAAGAAAGGGAACCTTGGGTTCAGAAACCCATGCCTTTTCCTCCGAAACCATCCAAGAAAAAGGATGATGAGGATTTTGAGCGCTTTGCTGAAATGATTAGGCCTATCTTTTTGCGTATGAGATCAACTGATGTGGTCAAAACAAATCCTTATGCTAAATATATGAAGGATATCATTACTAATAAAAGAAAGATACCGGAAGCTGAGATTTCCACCATGCTTGCTAATTATACTTTTAAGGGGGGAATACCAAAGAAACTTGGAGACCCGGAGTACCTACTATACCTTGCTCCATTAAAATAAATTATATTAAAACTGCTTTATGTGATCTTGGAGCCGGTGTTAGTGTTATGCCTCTCTCTTTATATCGTAGACTTGACTTGAATAAGTTGACACCTACTGAAATATCTTTGCAAATGGTGGATAAATCAACGGCTATACCTGTCGGTATTTGGGAGGATGTGCCTGTTGTGGTTGCAAACTTTACTATTTTAACGAACTTTGTTATTCTTGATATTCCCGAGGATGATAGTATGTCTATTATTCTTGGAAGACCTTTTCTTAATACTGCAGGGGCTATTATTGATTGCAACAAAGGCAATGTAACTTTTCATGTTAATGGTAATGAGCATATGGTACACTTTCCGAGGAAACAACCTCAAGTTCATAGTATCAACTCCATTGGAAAAATTCCATCGATTATAATTGGAGGTTTTGAATTTCCTCTTCCTACTGTCAAAAAGAAATATGATATACTTATTATAGGGGATGTGCATATCCCCGTTGAGGTAACTTAGTGTTATTCGAAATTTCTTCGGTTTCATGATTATCAGAATGAGTTTGTTAACAAGACTTGATCAACCTTGTTAGTGGATTCTTTTTGATGAGCATGAGATGGATGAAACTAGAAGCACAAACTTCTGTACACTCTCTATACTTTCTGTTATTTAGATTAAATAAATTAAAAATAGTATTTTTTCTGTCTATTTCCTGACTTATCCGTGCAACATAAAAATATCCCGAAAATAAAAGTCCTCAGAATGACATGCCAATTTAATATGTTTTTTTCGGGATTATTTGAGGATTTACTGTGCAAAAATTACCGCGGGAGGAGCTGCCACCTGGCCACGAGGGTGGTGGGCGCGCCCCCCTAGGGCGTGCCCCTGCCTCGTGGGCCCATGGTGGCCCTCCTCCACTTATCCCAGCACCCATCTTCTTCCTCTATCTCACACAAACCCGAAAAACCAACTCAAGCATGAGTTCCAGCCACTTTTGCTATGATTTTCGATCTCCTTGCTCAAAGCACCTCTCACAAAACTGCTTGGGGAGATTGTTCCTTGGTATGTGACTCCTACATTGGTCCAATTAGTTTTTGTTCTAGTGCTTTATTCTTTGCAAACTTGTGCTGCATAGGCGACCATGTTCTTGAGCTTGCATGTCAAATTTATATGGTTCCAAGTAGTTCTAATGCTTGATATAGGCTCTAGGCACTTGTAGGAGTAGTTGCTATCAATATTATTTAAGTTGGTTCACTTTTGTTTGAAGTTACTAAAAATTTCAGAATTTTTCAGAGAAAAACAATATGCTTAGGAAGATGTTCCAAGGTGGTTCCTCTAAGAAGCAAGGACCCAGGATTGCTATGCGCGATGCTGACGAGGATCCACCAAGAGACGCTCCAGTACGGCCTTGCGAATGGCCGTCGGAAAATTTTATGAACCGTGCGGGAATTAAAGAAGAATTCAAAGCATATTTGTGCAATGCCGGTCTTGAGGATTTTGAGGCTAACAAATGCCCCCAGTATCATGATCTCACAAGTTCATTTGTGAGGAGGTTTGAGTATTCATCTTCGCGTAATTCTCCTTCAGTCATGTTTGATCTTTATGACAGATCTTATACCATGGACCTAGAGGATTTCACTCTTGCATACAAACTTCCATCATGGGGCAGTATTAGGGATCCCCCTAAATCTGAATTTAGAAACTTTCTTGCTAGTATAACTGTAGAGGAATCTAGAGACATAACGCAGGCTACCATAGGGAGCGTTCACTTTCCTGCTATACATTATTTTGCTCTCTTCATCGGTAGATGCATAAATGCTAAGGATGAAGCATGTCACATGTGTGTCCCTGATCTTAGCATTCTTAGGAGTGCTGTGTCAGGAGACCAATCTTATCATATGGGAGCCATTGTAGCTCGTAGGTTGCATCATAATAGATATAATGGAGATTTCTTTGGAGGAATTTATGCAACCCACTTAGCTCATTTTCTTGAGATATACATTCGTGAGGGTGATACGGAGTTGCCTCCTGCATATTTAGATTGTGACTCTATGGCTTCGCACCAGTTTGTCGAGAGGCCTGAATCACCTCTCTTATATCGTTTAATTTTTGATAAATGATGTGTTTTCCGTATTACTCTCCCTGCTCATGCCTTCTTTGATTCACAGACAAAAAGAAGATATGTTATTACCAGAGAGGAGGCAGAAGAGTACGAGAGGAGAGCGGAGGCAGCTCGACTCCACGCTGCAGTACAGCAGGCGATAACCGCTGCACATCAGTATGATCCCAACTATTCTTCATCGCAGTACGACCCCAGCTACACTTACGGGTATCCGCCAGGCTATCCCTAGCAATAGACCAACTTAGGCCAAAAGCCTAAGCTTGGGGGAGTACGTATTTCTCATCGACATTACATTTATGTTCACACACACTCATTGCTAGATGTCGGTGCTCATACTCATTCACTGTAATATCCTTGCTAGTTTATTTTCTTTTTCCTGCTTTCTTCTTGTGTGTTTGTTAAACCTTAAGAAAAACCAAAAAAATTTAGTAGTAGTTTATTTTTCTGCTGTAGTAGTAATAATTAAAAAGAAAACCCAAAAAAATATTTCCCATTCTTCTTTTCCTTGTTGGGAGCTTTCCCGTGTAAATAGTTTTATTTCTTTTCTTTTATTTGGGGGTCAGTAGGAGAAGACCATAATGAAATTGTTGAAGTGGCTCTTATATGCATTATTGTTGATTTAACCAAGATCCCATATTGCTTTGTCTTCTCCTGTCTATTGAATGCTCGCAGATTCCGGCTTAGTCCAATGCACGTACACTCTTATTATTATTCACACCATTCGGTCGTGCAAGTGAAAGGCAATTATGATGATATATGATGGACTGACTGAGATGAGAAAAGCTGGTATGAACTCGACCTCTTTTGTTTTTGTAAATATGATGAGTCCCTCGTTCTTGATTCAGCTTATTATGAATAAACATGTTTGCAATGACAATTAGAGATCATAGTTGCTTGTGCCATGCTTGATTAGCTATGAGTTATAATGATTTACCTTGTATGCCAACATGCTATTGAGATGATTATGATGTGGTATGATGGGGTGGTATCCTCTTTTGAATGATTTAAGTGACTTGACTTGGCACATGTTCATGCATGTAGTTGAAACAAAATGAACATAGCCTTCACGATATTTATGTTCATGGTGGATTATATCCTACTCATGCTTGCATCCAATGTTTATTAATTTTAATCCATGTACATGGCTGTTGTCGCTCTCTAGTTGGTCGCTTCCGAGTCTTTTGCTAGCCTTCACTTGTACTAAGCGGGAATACTGCTTGTGCATCCAATCCCTTAAACCCCAAAGTTATTCCAGATGAGTCCACTATACCTTCCTATATGCAGTATCTACCTGCCGTTCCGAGTAAATTTGTATGTGCCAAACTCTAAACCTTCAAATAAACATTCTGTTTTGTATGCTCGAATAGCTCATGTATCAACCAAGGCTGTCCTTATCTTCCGTGTTAGGCGGGTTATTCTCAAGAGGAGTGGACTCCGCTCCTCACTCACGAGAAAATGGCTAGTCACCGGGATGCCCAGTCCCATGCTTTATGCAAACTAAATCAAAATTAATTGCAAACAAAACTCCCCCTGGGACCTGATGTATGTTGGAGGCACTCGTTGTTTCGAGCAAGCCATGGATTGATGCTTGTTGGTGGAGGGGGAGTATAAACTTTACCATTCTGTTTGGGAACCGCCTATAATGTGCTTAGCATAGAATATATCGCCATCTCTTAGTTGTTACGTTGACAATGAAAGTATGACGCTCAAAATATAATTTATCTCTATTTCAAAACTGAGCTCTGGCACCTCTACAAATCCCTGCTTCCCTCTGCGAAGGGCCTATCCATTTACTTTTATGTTGAGTCATCACCCTCTTATTAAAAAGCACTAGCTGGAGAGCACAACCATCATTTGCATTCATCACTGTTAATTTATATCGGGTATGACTATGATTGGATCTCTTTTACCATGAATTACAATGTCTAGTCAGTCCTTGATCTTTAAAGGTGCTCTGCATTTATGTTTTGCGGTCTCAGAAAGGGCTAGCGAGATACCATCTTATTATATCATATTATGATTGTTTCGATAAAGTGTTGTCATCCGAGATTTATTATTATGGCTTGCTAGTTGATTATGCTATTGATATGAGTAATTGTGAGACCTGAGAATTATTGCAAATGTGGTTAGTTATGATCTATGCTGAAAACTTGAATGCTGGCTTGACATAGTTACAACAACAAGAGCAAACAGAGTTTGTAAAAGTTTTTGTTTCTTTCTTTCTTTCAGTTTGTCAACTGAATTTCTTGAGGACAAGCAAGGGTTTAAGCTTGGAGGAGTTGATACGTCTCCGTCATATCTACTTTTCCAAACACTTTTGCCCTTGTTTTGGACTCTAACTTGTATGATTTGAATGGAACTAACCTGGACTAACGCTGTTTTCAGCAGAATTGCCATGGTGTTGTTTTATGTGCAGAAAACAAATATTCTCGGAATGACCTGAAACTCCACAGAACATCTTAGAAAAAATAATAAAAAATCCTCGCCAAAGATGAAGACCAGGGGGCCCACACCCTTCTCATGAGGGTGGGGGCGCGCCCCCCTAGGGCGCGCCCCCTACCTCGTGGGCCCCCTGGATGCCCTTTGACGCCAACTCCAACTCTATATATTTGCTTTCGGAGAGAAAAAAATCAGGGAGAAGAAATCATCGCGTTTTACGATACGGAGTCGCCGCCAAGCCCTAAAACCTCTCGGGAGGGCTGATCTGGAGTCCGTTCGGGGCTCCGGAGAGGGGGATTCGTCGCTGTCGTCATCATCAACCATCCTCCATCACCAATTTCATGATGCTCACCGCCGTGCGTGAGTAATTCCATCGTAGGCTTGCTGGACGGTGATGGGTTGGATGAGATTTATCATGTAATCGAGTTAGTTTTGTTAGGGTTTGATCCCTAGTATCCATTATGTTCTGAGATTGATGTTGCTATGACTTTGCTATGCTTAATGCTTGTCACTAGGGACTGATTGCCATGATTTCAGATCTGAACCTATTATGTTTTCATGAATATATGTGAGTTCTTGATCCTATCTTGCAAGTCTACAGTCACCTACTATGTGTTATGATCCGGCAACCCCGAAGTGACAATAATCGGGACCACTCCCGGTGATGAACATAGTTTGAGGAGTTCATGTATTCACTATGTGCTAATGCTTTGTTCCGGTTCTCTATTAAAAGGAGGCCTTAATATCCCTTAGTTTCCAATAGGACCCCGCTGCCACGGGAGGGTAGGACAAAAGATGTCATGCAAGTTATTTTCCATAAGCACGTATGATTATATACGGAATACATGCCTACATTACATTGATGAATTGGAGCTAGTTCTATGTCACCCTATGTTATGACTGTTACATGATGAACCGCATCCGGCATAATTATCCATCACTGATCCTGTGCCTACGAGTTTTCCATATACTGGTTTACGCTTATTTACTTTCCCGCTGCTACTGTTACAATCACTACAAAATACCAAAAACATTACTTTTGCTGTCTTTACTTTTGTTGCTGCTACCACCACTATCATATTACTGTGCTACGAAACACTTTGCTGCAGATACTAAGTTTCCAGGTGTGGTTGAATTGACAACTCAGATGCTAATACTTGAGAATATTCTTTGGCTCCCCTTGTGTCGAATCAATAAATTTGGGTTGAATACTCTACCCTCTAAAGCTGTTGCGATCCCCTATACTTGTGGGTTATCAACCACCTGGGGATTCCCTTGTACGTCTTGGTTTCTTGCCTCCTTGGTATTTCCTTCCCATAATGCGTCCAGCAATCAGACTGCCGAAAATGGTTTCCACAGAGTAAGGTCCTGAAAGAGAGAAAATTATAAAAGTATACAGCCCCTGGGGCGGTTGAGCCGCATTGTGTGACGAGTCCTGGCCGTGCCTCCGCCTATGCCCAAGGTATTGTTAATGCGTAATTATGTACGCATGGCACAAATTTTGTCACTTGACTGGGACTAGGACGGAGGCCGAATTGCTAGGCGAGCTCTGATCGTGCCAGGCGATCCTGTTGCAGGTTACTCCGGACTCGCTTGAAGGTGTCCGGGGGCTTTATCACCGAATTGGCGATTTGCCTTGAAAGGATGCTTTGTGCTTCTGATGCGAGGGTCGCAGTGTGCTCCTCCGTGCGGAGCGAGCGTTCTGTGTTTCCATTGACTGTTATAACCCCGCGTGGTCCTGGCATTTTGAGTTTGAGGTATGCATAATGCGGTACGACATTTAATCTGGAAAATGCGGTTCGTCCGAGTAGTGCGTGATAGCCGCTACGAAAGGGGACGATATCGAAGATTAACTCCTCGTTTGGAAAGTTGTTTGGAGACCCGAAAACCACTTCCAGTGTGATTGAGCCTGTGCAACAGGCCTCTACACCTGGGATTACACCTTTAAAGGTGGTTTTGGTGGGTTTGATCCTTGAGGGGTCTATGCCCATTTTGCACACTGTATCCTGATAGAGCAGGTTCAGGCTGCTGCCGCCGTCCATAAGGACTCGAGTGAGGTGAAATCCGTCAATGATGGGGTCCAGGACCAATGTGGCAGATCCGCCATGACGTATACTAGTGGGGTGGTCCCTGCGATCGAAGGTGATCAGACAAGAGGACCATGGGTTGATCTTTGGGGCTACCGGCTCTATCGCATAGACGTCCCTTAGTGCACGCTTCCGTTCCCTCTTGGGAATGTGGGTTGCATATATCATGTTCACCGTTTTCACTTGTGGAGGGAACCTCTTCTGTCCTCCTGTGTACGACGGCCCGGGATCCTCCTTGTCGTCGCTATGCAGCCCCTTGTCCTTGTTTTCGGCATTCAACTTGCCGGCTTGCTTGAACACCCAGCATTCTCTGTTGGTGTGGTTGGCTGGCTTATCGGGGGTGCCGTGAATTTGACACGAGCGATAGAGTATGCGGTCCAGACTGGACAGGCCCAAATTACTTTTTTTGAACGCCTTTTTCCGCTGACCGGATTTAGAGCCACTGAATCTGGCATTGACTGCCGTGTCTTTGGCGTTATCGCCGTTGTTGCGGCGCTTGTGCTTGTTGCGATGTAGTCTGCCATTAGTATCTTTGGCATCTGAAGTGCCAGGATTCCTTGATGTATTGTTGCTGCGAGCCAGCCAACTATCTTCTCCCACGCAAAAGTGGGTCATGAGTGTCGTGAGGGTTGCCATAGACTTTGGCTTCTCTTGGCCAAGGTGTCGGGCGAGCCACTCGTCCCGGATGTTATGTTTAAATGCCGCTAAGGCCTCGGCATCCGGATAGTCGACGATTTGGTTTTTTTAATTAAGAACCGAGTCCAGAATTTCCTGGCCGATTCCCCAGGCTATTGGGTTATGTGGCTCAAGTCATCAGCATCTGGTGGTCGCACATAAGTGCCCTGGAAGTTGTCAAGGAATGCATCTTCCAAATCCTCCCAACTGCCAATGGAGTCTGCTGGCAAGCTATTCAGCCAATGTCGAGCTGGTCCTTTGAGTTTTAGTGGGAGGTACTTGATGGCATGTAGATTGTTGCCAAGGGCCATGTGGATGTGGAGGAGGAAATCCTCGATCCATACTGCGGGGTCTGTTGTACCATCATATGATTCAATGTTTACGGGTTTAAAACCCTCTGGGAATTCGTGATCCATTACTTCATCAGTGAAGCATAGGGGGTGTGCGGCGCCTCTGTGCCGGGCTATATCATGACGCAGTTCATATGAGTCTTGTCTGCTGTATTCGGCCTAACCAGATTTGCTTTTGGTATATCCGGCGCGACGATCATCGTCCCATGTTGGGGCGCGCCCCTGTGATCCGTAGATCGATCTTGTATGTTTTGCTTTGTTTTCCAATACATCTCGCAGGTCCCGCGTGTTGCCCCGGGCCTTGGTGTTTTTGTTTGTCTGGCGACGGGGTGCGGGCTGGACTTCGGGCTGATGTGCCTCTCTGTCTCGGCCGCGAGGTGGCCGATCAGCCGCATCATACGCTGGTGATGTGGGTTTCAATGCTTCCCCTTCGAGTTGGGGTAGGAACCTGCGCTTTGGGTAAATCTTGGTTGGGCGTTCGAGTTCGTCTTCCTCGGCTGCCAGGACCTCGGTCCATCTATCCGCTAGCAGATCTTGATCAGCTTGAAGCTGTTGTTGCTTTTTCTTCGTGCTACTTGATGTGGCTATAAGCCGGCGCTTGAAGTGCTCCTGCTCGACGGGATCCTCCGGCATGATAAATTCTTCGTCGCCGAGGCTCAGTCGTCTTCAAAGAGAGGCATGTAATTGTCATCCTCCGTTTCTACGTCTGCTGCTTGTTTTGGAGGGCTAGCCCGTTCATCCTCCCACTTTGAGTCTGGCTGGAGGATTTTGTCTTCGTCTTCGACACTACCCAGAGTGTTATTATCTCTTGTGCTGGTATCGTTGCTATGGCGGGACTTAGAGCGGCGCCACTGACGTCGGTGCTTGGATTGCTTCTTGGAGGGATTATCCTCCGTTGTCTCATCGCTATCGCATTCTTTGGGGGTATCCACCATGTATATATCATATGATGAGGTGGCGGTCCAGCGCCCTGTGGACGGTGGTTCCTGTTCGTCTCCTACATCGTTGTCCATAACGCCGATGTCTTCGGAGCCGAAGTCGAGCATGTCGGTTAAATCGTCGACAGTGGCTACTAAGTGGGTGGTGGGTGGGGAGCGAATTTCTTCGTCGAGTTCGGCCAAGGGTCTCCTGACAGGGAGAGAGACCTGAAGGAGTTTAGCACGTCGCCAAAGGGCGAGTGCTGAAAGATATCCATGGTAGTAAACTCCATGATCAGTGCCCAATCAGATTTGATAGGAACGGATGCAAGCGGCTCGGAGCCCATGGCCGGGGACGAATCCAATTGTTCGGCAACACGGGTCTCATGGGAGGTGAAGGCAGTATTCGGCTCTATCGCCGCTGAGAGGGAGGCCTCCGCGGCGGGGTCCATCCACCCGTCCTCGGATGATGCAATTTGTTCCGGATTGAGGCCCAGAGTAGTTGCAGGTGCAATCTCCCGAACACTGTCCGATGGCAGAGCTAAGTCGTGCTCGTCGTGATTGCGTGGCGCACTTGTCATGGGCTCGAATCCGTCCAATATCAAGTCTCCGCGGATGTCGGCGGTATAATTCAAGTTTCCAAACCTGACCTGATGGCCAGGGGCGTAGCTCTCGATCTGCTCCAGATGGCCAAACGAGTTGGCCCACAGTGCGAAGCCGGTGAATACGAAGATCTGTCCGGGGAGGAAAACCTCACCCTGGTCGTATCGTTGCCGATGATCGAAGGAGACATCAAGCCTTACGGTGACGACACAATGGAACTCTCAATGAAAGCACCAATGTCGGTGTCAAAATCGGCGGATCTCGGGTAGGGGGTCCCGAACTGTGCGTCTAAGGCGGATGGTAATAGGAGGCAGGGGACATGATGTTTTACCCAGGTTCGGGCCCTCTCGATGGAGGTAATACCCTACTTCCTGCTTGATTGATCTTGATGATATGAGTATTACAAGAGTTGATCTACCACGAGATCGTAGAGGCTAAACCCTAGAAGCTAGCCTATGGTATGATTGTTGTTCTCCTACGGACTAAACCCTCCGGTTTATATAGACACCGGAGGGGGCTAGGGTTACACAGAGTTGGTTACAAGGGAGGAGATCTACATATCCGTATTGCCAAGCTTGCCTTCCACGCCAAGGAGAGTCCCATCCGGACACGAGACGAAGTCTTCAATCTTGTATCTTCATAGTCCAACAGTCCGGTTAAAGTATATAGTCCGGCCGTCTGAGGACCAGGACTCCCTCAATGTGTATTGCCAAGAGGGCCCAGAGATAACTCTCCGATACTCGGAGTGACAAATCCTAATCTCGATCCATGCCAACTCAACAGACACCTTCGGAGATACCTCTAGAGCATCTTTATGATCACCCGGTTATGTTGTGTTGTTTGATAGCACACAAGGTATTCCTCCGGTATCCGGGAGTTGCACGATCTCATAGTCGAAGGAATATGTATTTGCCATTAAGAAAGCAATAGCAATAAACTGAACGATCATACGCTAAGCTAATGGATGGGTCTTGTCCATCACATCATTCGCCTAATGATGTGATCTCGTTATCATGTTACAACACATGTCTATGGTTAGGAAACCTTAACCATCTTTGATCAACAAGCTAGTCTAGTAGAGGCTCACTAGGGACACGGTATTTGTTTATGTATCCACACATGTATCTAAGTTTTCGATCAATACAATTCTAGCATGAATAATAAACCTTTATCATGAATAAGAAAATATAATAATAACAACTTTATTATTGCCTCTAGGGCATATTTCCACCAGTCTCTCACGTGCGCTAGAGTCAATAATCTAGATTACATTGTAATGGATCTAACACCCATGGAGTCTTGGTGTTGATCTTGTTTTGCTCGCGGAAGAGGCTTAGTAAATGGGTCTGCTGAAGGAAATATGCCTAGAGGCAATATTAAAGTTCTTATTTTATATTTCCTTATTCATAATAAAGGTTTATTATTCATGCTAGAATTGTATTGATCGGAAACCTCGATACATGTGTGAATACATAAACAAATACCGTGTCCCTAGTAAGACTCTACTAGACTAGCTCGTTGATCAAAGATGGTTAAGGTTTCCTAACCATAGACATGTGTTGTCATTTGATAATGGGATCACATCATTAGGAGAATGTTGTGATGGACAGGACCCACCCGTTAGATTAGCATAATGATCATTCAGTTTTATTGCTATTGCTTTGTTCATGTCAAATACATATTCCTTCGACTATGAGATTATGGAACTCCCGGATACCGGAGGAATGCCTTGTGTGCTATCAAACATCACAATGTAACTGGGTGATTATAAAGATGCTCTACAGGTATCTTCGAAGGTGTTTGTTAAGTTGGCATAGATCGAGATTAGGATTTGTCACTCCGAGTATCGGAGAGGTATCTCTGGGCCCTCTCGGTAATACACATCATAAGCTTGCAAGGAAACGACTAAGGAGTTTTTCACGAGGTGATGTATCACGAACGAGTAAAGAGACTTGCCGGTAACGAGATTGAACTAGGTATGAAGATATCGACGATCTAATCTCGGGCAAGTAACATACCGATAGACAAAGGGAATAACGTATGTTGTCATAATGGTTCGACCGATAAAGATCTTCATAGAATATGTAGGAGCCAATATGAGCATCCAGGTTCCACTATTGGTTATTGACCGGAGAGGTGCCTCCGTCATGTCTACATAGTTCTCGAATCCGTAGGGTCCGCACGCTTAACGTTCAATGTCAATTTGGTATTATATAAGTTATTTGGTTTGGTGACTGAATGTTGTTCGGAGTCCCGGATGAGATCACAGACATGACAAGGAGCTCCGAAATGGTCAGGAGGTAAAGATTGATATATAGGACGATGATATTTGGTCTCCGGAATGGTTTCGAGATGCACCGGAAAGTTATCGAAATACCGGAAGGGGTTATGGAGGCACCGGGAGAGTATTGGGCCTTAGTGGGCCAAGTGGAAGGGAACATACCAGCCCACATGGCTGGTCCCTTTAGGGAAGCCACACCTAATACATGGTAAAGGGGAGGGGGCGCCATCCCCTCTTACCATATCCCGGAGAAGGGAGGAAGGAAAGAAGGGGGCGCCTATCCCCTTTCCTTCCCCCTCGTGCCATTATTTGGCAGGGGGTGCACCAAAGGGAGGAGTCCTAGGGCTGCCGCTAGACCTGTTGGGGTGCCCTAGGGGCTGCCTCCTCCCCTCCAAACTAATATGTCTCCAACATATCTATATTTTTTGATTGTTCCATGCTATTATATTATCTGTTTTGGATGTTTAATGGGCTTTAATATACCTTTTCATATTATTTTTGCGACTAACCTACTAACCAAAGGCCCAGTGCAAATTGCTGTTTTTTTTGCCTATTTCAGTGTTTCGCAGAAAAGGAATATCAAACAGAATCCAAACAGAATGAAACCTTCGGGAGAGTTATTTTTGGAACAAACGTGATCCCGGAGACTTGGAGTGTACGTCAAGAAAGAAGCGAGGAGGCCACGAGGCAGGAGGGCGCGCCCAGGGGGGTAGGCGCGCCCCCACCTTCGTGGGCCCCTCGTAGCTCCACCGACATACTTCTTCCTCCTATATATACCCATATACCATGAAAACATCCAGGAGCACCACGAAACCCTATTTGCACCGCCGCAACCTTCTGTACCCATGAGATCCCATCTTGGGGCCTTTTTCGGCGCTCCGTTGGAGGGGGAACCGATCACGGAGGGCTTCTACATCAACACCATAGCCTCTCCGATGATGTGTGAGTAGTTTACCACAGACCTTCGGGTCCATAGTTATTAGCTAGATGGCTTCTTCTCTCTCTTTGGATCTCAATACAAAGTTCTCCTCGATTCTCTTGGAGATCTATTCGATGTAATTCTTTTTGTGGTGTGTTTGACGAGATCCGATGAATTATGGGTTTATGATCAAGATTATCTATGAACAATATTTGATTCTTCTCTGAATTCTTTTATGCATGATTTAATATCTTTGCAAGTCTCTTTGAATTATCAGTTTGGTTTGGCCTACTAGATTGATCTTTCTTGCAATGGGAGAAGTGCTTAGCTTTGGGTTCAATCTTGCGGTGTCCTTTCCCAATGACAGCAGGGGAAGCAAGGAACGTATTGTATTGTTGCCATCGAGGAT
This sequence comes from Triticum urartu, assembly GCF_003073215.2. Classification (NCBI taxonomy): domain Eukaryota; kingdom Viridiplantae; phylum Streptophyta; class Magnoliopsida; order Poales; family Poaceae; genus Triticum; species Triticum urartu. The sequence goes on along the minus strand of NC_053022.1, from coordinate 313,882,879 downwards.
AAAAATATGGGTTTTATATCATATTGCTTGAGTTTATCCCTCTACATCATGTCATCTTGCCTAATGCGTTACTCTGTTCTTATGAACTTAATACTCTAGATGCATGCTGGATAGCGGTCGATGTGTGGAGTAATAGTAGTAGATGCAGAATCGTTTCAGTCTACTTTTCGTGGACATGATGCCTATATACATGATCATGCCTAGATATTCTCATAACTATGTGCTTTTCTATCAATTGCTCAACAGTAATTTGTTCACCCACCGTAGAATTTGCTATCTTGAGAGAAGCCACTAGTGAAACCTATGGCCCCGGGTCTATCTTCCATCATATTATTTTCCTATCTACTTGCTATTTCCATAGTTGTTTATTTTGCAATCTTTATTTTCCAATCTATATAATAAAAATACCAAAAATATTTATTTTATTATCTCTATCAGATCTCACTTTCGTAAGTGACTGTGAAGGGATTGACAACCCCTTTATCGCGTTGGTTGTGAGGTTCTTGTTTGTTTGTGCAGGTACTAGGGACTTGCGTGTTACCTCCTACTAGATTGATACCTTGGTTCTCAAAACCGAGGGAAATATTTACGCTACTTTGCTGCGTCACCCTTTCCTCTTCAAGGGAAAACCAACGCAAGCTCAAGAGGTAGCAAAAAGGATTTCTGGCACCATTGCCGGGGAGGTTTACACCAAGTCAAGTCAAGATTTGATCTCCCGCAAACGTGCGGATTTCTCGTGCCGTTGCCGGGGAGATCTACGCACAAGTCAAGACATACCAAGTACCTATCACAAACTCTTATCCCTCGCATTATATTATTTTCCATTTGCCTCTCGTTTTCCTCTCCCCCACTGTACCCTTGCCGTTTTATTCGCCCTCTTTTTTGTTCGCCTTTTTTTTTCTTTCTTCTTCTGTGTCCGTGTGTTGGATTGGTTGTTACGATGTCTCTGCCAAAAAGTATTGATCTTCATCATAGAAGGTTGGAAGAAATTGAAAACAATGTTAGAAGTTTTATGTCCTTGCAATTTGAGCATAATAATTTCTTCAGAAATGAGCTTAAAGAGCAAAAAGGTTTTATGGAGTACATGAATAAAGAGCTCGATGATATGTATAAGAAATCTCAGTTTGCTCATCTTGAAAAATTAATAGCCCAAATTTCGGATAAGCAGGCCACCTTAGTTAATAAGATGGCTGCCAAACCGGAAGAGTTAGAAGATAATAAGGATGAAGATCTAAGGGTGATTGATGTGTCTCCTATTAAATCTTTGTTTTGCAATATGAATCTTGATAATGATGGGACTGGAGATGAGTTAACTTTAGTTAAAAGGCGTCCCAATGATTTAGAGTTTTTAGATCTTGATGAAAAAATTAATAAAAGTGGGATTGAAGAGGTCCAAACTTTACATAGCAATGAACCCACTAATTTGGATTTCACGGGATTTAATTATGATGCTCTTTGATATATTGTATTTCCATGTTGCAATCCGTGCTAAATTCTCCTCATGCTTATGATCAAAATAAAGCTTTTACCAAACATGTCGTTGATGCTTGCAATCTTATGAAGAAAAGCTTGAATTAGAAGTTTCTATCCCTAGAAAACTTCATGATGAGTGGGAACCTACTATTAAAATTAAAATTAGAGACCATGAATGCTATGCTTTATGTGATTTGGGTGCTAGTGTTTCCACGATTCCCAAAACTTTGTGTGATATGTTAGGTTTCCGTGAATTTGATGATTGTTCTTTAAATTTGCATCCTGCGGATTCCACTATTAAGAAACCTATGGGAAGGATTAATGCTGTTCTTATTGTTTCAAATAGGAATTATGTGCCCGTAGATTTCATTGTTCTTGATATAGATTGCAATCCTACATGTCCTATTATTCTTGGTAGACCTTTCCTTAGAACGATTGGTGCAATTACTGATATGAAAGAAGGAAATATTAGATTCCAATTTCTGTTAAGGAAAGGCATGTAACAATTTCCTAGGAAGAAAATTAAATTACCTTATGAATCTATTATGAGAGCCACTTATGGATTCCACACCAAAGATGACAATACCTAGATCCATTCTTGCTTTTATGCCTAGCTAGGGGTGTTAAACGATAGCGCTTGTTGGGAGGCAATCCAATTTTATTTTTATTTCTTTTTTTGTTCATGTTTAGTAATAAATAATTCATCTATCTTATGTTATGATTGTGTTTTTATGTTTTAATTAGTGTTTGTGCCAAGTAGAACCTTTGCGAAGACTTGGGGGAAGTCTTTGCGATCTTGCTGTAAAAAACAGAAACTTTAGCGCTCACGAGATTTACTGCCATTTTTTACTAGAGAGCGCGATTAGGTTTATTCTTTTTGCAGATGATTAATAGACAAATTCCTCACGTACACAAAATTATTTCAGAATTTTTGGGGTTACAGAAGTATTCGAAACCTACAGATTACTACAGACTGTTCTGTTTTTGACATATTCTGTTTTTCGTGTGTTGTTTGCTTATTTTGATGAATCTATGGCTAGTGCCGGGGGGTATGAACCATAGAGAAGTAGGAATACAGTAGGTTTAACACCAATATAAATAAAGAATGAGTTCATTACAGTACCTTGAAGTGGTGGTTTGTTTTCTTGTACTAACGGAGCTCATGAGATTTTCCGTTGAGTTTTGTGTTGTGAAGTTTTCAAGTTTTGGGTAAAGATTTGATGCATTTTGGAACAAGGAGTGGTAGAAGCCTAAGCTTCAGGATGCCCAAGGTACCTCAAGGTAAAATTCAAGGACAACCAAAAGTCTAAGCTTGGGGATGCCCCGGAAGGTATCCCCTCTTTTGTCTTTGTCCATCGGTAACTTTACTTGATGCTATATTTTTATTCACCACATGATATGTGTTTTGCTTGGAGCATCTTGTATGATTTGAGTCTTTACTTTTTAGTTTACCACAATCATACTTGCTGTACACACTTTTTTGGAGAGACACACATGAATCGGAATTTATTAGAATACTCTATGTGCTTCACTTATATCTTTTGAGCTAGATAGTTTTGCTCTAGTGCTTCACTTATATCTTTTAGAGCACGGTGGTGGTTTTATTTTATAGAAATTATTGATGTCGCATGCTTCACTTATATTATTTTGAGAGTCTTTTATAACAGCATGGTAATTTGCTTTGGCTATAAAATTAGTCCTAATATGATAGGCATCCAAGATGGGTATAATAAAAACTTTCATAAAAAGTGCATTGAATACTATGAGAAGTTTGATACTTGATGATTGTTTTGAGATATGAAGATGGTGATATTAGAGTCATGCTAGTTGAGTAGTTGTGAATTTGAGAAATACTTGTGTAGACAGATAATTTGCAATATGATGTATTGATTGGGGTGCTGGTGCACGCATATATAATACAAGGGAAGGCCTCTACCTCAACTATACAAGACTAGGAGGTGGGCCACAACTCCAATACACGTGCAGTACAAAATACATACTCAACACCCCCCACAGTCGAAGCGTCGCTGGAGAGACAGAGACTGGACCGAAACTCCTCGAAGACGGGATTAGGCAATCCCTTAGTCATCACATCAGCAAACTGTTGCTTCGTCGGCACGTGGAGAATCCGAACACAGCCAAGGGCAACCTGCTCGCGCACAAAGTGAATATCGAGCTCAATATGCTTCGTCCGTCGATGGTGCACCGGGTTGGCGGAGAGGTAGACCGCGCTAACGTTATCACAGTAGACAAGAGTGGCCTTGTGAACATCACAAAGCAACTCCTGGAGCAGCTGACGTATCCAAGAGCACTCGGCCATGGCGTTGGCCACGACGTGATACTCTGCCTCGGCGCTGGAGCGGGAGACCGTGGGCTGCCGCTTCCATGACCAAGAGATCAACAAGGGCCCAAGGTAGACGCAGTAGCCTGACGTAGAGCGTCGCGTGTCGGGGCAGCCAGCCCAGTCATCATTCGATTAGGCCATGAGGTCGGTGGAGGCCGTCAGGGTGAGTCCCAAGGACATGGTGCCGCGTATGTAACGGAGAATACGCTTCACCAGAGTCCAGTGAGAGTCACGCGGGGCGTGCATATGGAGGCACACCTGCTGAACAGCGTACTACAGGTCGGGGCGAGTTAGCGTCAAGTACTGTAAAGCACCGACAATAGAGTGATAAAACGCTCCACGGACGCGAGAGACCCCTCCAGAGCAGAGACCTTCGCCTTCGTGTCGATGGGGGTGTGCGCCTGCTTGCAGTTAAGCATACCGGCATGCTCAAGGAGCTCGTGGGTGTACTTCTGCTGATGCAGAAAGAAACCGTCAGCCTGGCGGATCACCTCGATGCCGAGAAAGTAGTGCAGGGGCCCCAACTCCTTGAGGGCGATCTCATCACGAAGACAAGCAGTCAGCCGCTGAAGGAGATCGGGGGTGGACGCCGTGAGGATGATGTCGTCGACGTAGAGCAGCAGATATGCAGTGTCAGCTCCCTGATGATACACAAAGAGTGAGGCATCAGACCGAGTGGACTGAAATCCCAGAGACTACAGGAAGGCTGCGATACGCTGGTACCAAGCCCGAGGCGCCTGCTTCAACCTGTACAGAGAGCGGGAGAGCAAGCACATGAAGTCAGGGTGCTCGGCATCGACAAAACCAGTAGGCTGCTCACAGAACACCTGCTTAGCGAGATGACCGTGCAAGAAGGCGTTGGAAATGTCCAACTGATGCACATGTCAGGCGCGCGAGACGGCCAACTGAAGGACGGCGCGGATCGTGCCCGTTTTCACAGCCGGCGAAGGTGTCGGTGAAGTCCACGCCCGTGCGCTGCCGAAAATCACGAACCACCTATCGAGCCTTCTAGCGCTCGAGAGAACTGTCCGAGCGAGTCTCGTGGCGAAACACCCACTTGCCAGAGATGATGTTGGCACGGAGGGGTCGCGGAACAAGTTGCCACATGCGGTTGCGCTGTAAGGCGTCGAACTCCTCCTGCATCACAGCTAGCCAGTGGGGATCCCGAAGGGCAGCGCGAGCGGAGGTGGGGACGGGTGATGGCGTCGACGTCCAGGCGGCGCACACATACTCGTCGGCAGAGTAGCGCGTGCTGGGCCGAAGCACTCCTGCTCGGGCACGGGTAGTCACGCCAAGTGGCGGGGTAGCAGGGCCGGCGGGTGCTGCGGCGGCGGCTGAGCCGGCGGTGGAAGAGGTGACGAGCGAGGGTGACGTCGAGCCCATCGCAGGGTGGGCGGGCGGGGTGCCGGGCTCAACCTCGTATGAGGGAGACGGGGACCCGGGGGCCCGCTCGGACTCGACCTCGGGGGAGGGAGTCACGAAGCCAGGTGTTGGCGACAGAGGGCGCCATGCCGGGGGGGAGGGGGGCGCCGGGGGCTGCCACCGCGCATCGCTCCACGAAGGGGGCGCGGGGCCGGCGCCGAAGGGGCCAAAGCCGGAGGAACCTGAAAAAAGGAAACACCGTCTCGACAAAGTACACATGCCTCGAGGTGTACACACGATGAGTGACAGGATCATAGCACCGGTAACCTTTGGTGTTAGGAGGGTACCCAAGGAAGATGCATGGGACAGATCATGGTGCGAGCTTGTGTGGCATGGTGGATGCGGTGCTAGGATAACAGAGAAACCCGAAGATGCGGAGACCATCATAAGACGGTGGTGTGCCAAAGAGAAGGTGGTGAGGGGCGTAGTTCCACCGAGGGTGACACAGATGAATGTTAACTAAGAGAGTGGCGGTAGCGAGGGTATTGGGCCAAAACTGAGCGGGCACGTTAGATTGAAAGAGTAACATGCGAGCGCAATCATTAAGAGTGCAGAGAATGCGCTTGGCGCGGCCGTTCTGCTGGGAAGTGTAGGGTCAAGTCAGATGGAAGGTGGTGCCGTGAGAGGCGAGAAGTGTGCGAAAAACGACGTTGTCAAACTCTTTTCTGTTATCAGTTTGGAGTGCGAGTATGGGGCGACTGAATTTGGTGGGGACATAGGAATAAAAGGCGGTGAGTGTGGCTAAAGCATCGGATTTATGACGAAGGGGAAAAGTCCACACATAATGAGAATAATCATCTAAAATCACCAAGTAGTATAGATAGCCTGTGTTACTCAACGGGAGATGTCCAAACATCACTATGAAGTAATTGAAACGGAAAAGTGGAAACTGAAGAAGACACACTAAAGGGAAGACGAACATGCTTGCCTAAGCGACAAGCCTCACAAGAGTGCTCGTCGAGCTTATCACATGAGAAAGAGAAACTCCTAAGAATTTGACGTAAGATAGTGTGGTTGGGGTGGACCCAAGCGAGCGTGCCAAAGGTCAACGCCGGCGGCAAGGGCGACGGGTGTGGATGTGGAGGCGCCGGCATGCATGGGGTAGAGCTCATCGAGACTGTCACATCGGTGAAGGACCATCCGGGTACGGGCGTCTTTCAAAGAAAAGCCAACACCGTCAAATTCAACAGTAAGTGGGTTCTCACGAGTAAGACGACGAAAGGAAACGAGGTTCGTGACTAAATCAGGTGAAACAAGAACATTAGACATAGTGATGGTAGTGGAAGTGGAGGGAAAGCTAGTGCTACCGATATGAGTAATAGGTAAGGAGGAGCCGTTGCCGACAATGATACGAGTGGGTGTGTGAACGAGATTGGAGGAGGTTAGGTTACCGGGATGAGCTGCCATGTGCGCAGTAGCACCTGAGTCCATGTACCAGTCGCCTCCACCGATAGAGCTACTCGGCGACGACGCGGAGTGATGGGCGGCGAGGAGGGTGGGGTCCCATGGCACAGGTACCGGCGGCGGCGGAAGGCCCCTGTAGGGCGGCGCCGGGACGGTCAGGCCATGACCATCGAGGGGCGGCGGCGCAAGGAGGGCGCCATAGTCGGCACCACTCGGCTGGAAGGGCGCGCTGATGAACACCTGGTGGCCAGCAGGGAGAGCCTGCCGATAGTGCGGCACCCCCTGGTGTCCTGGGCCCGCTGCTCCTGCAGGCGGTGGCGACCGCCGCCACGCCGGTTGCGTCAGCCGCCTCCCCCTTGCGGGTGCTTCAGGGGAGGCGCTGGTGGCGACAACGGGAAACACCCGGCGGGTGTGGGAGGATGCGACTGGATCGGCGCGGCCGGTGGAGCGGTTCCACCGCAGATGGTGAAGTAGCCCGAAGAGTCCATGGACGGCGGCGGCGGCGCGCGCGGGGAGGCGCGGCGCGGCGGCGGCGGCGGCGCGCGCGAGGAAGCATTGCGGGGTGGTGGCGGCGGCGTTGGGGAGCGGCGGTGGCGACGCGTGCGAGAAGGCGCTGCGCGGTGGTGGGGAAGCTGCGACGCGCGATGGAAAAAGATGCGGAGCGGCTGCAGCGGCGCGGGACGCACTGGCAGTAGCGCTTCGGGACGCGCGTGTAGAAGCATAGCAAGGCAGCGGCGGCACGGGCCTGGGAAACGGAAGCAGCGACTAAAGGAAGCAGGCTCGCGTGGGGGAAGACAGGGCGGCTGGCGCAGTGCGCGGGTGCAAGGGTTGCAGCAGCTACGGCGCGAAGTGGCACAAGCGCGCGGGACGCAGCGTCGCCACGCGAAGCAGGCGCGCGGGAGCGGTGCAGCGCGAAGCAGCAGGCACGGGACGCTGCGGGATAGGGCACACGTGTGGCAGCAACGCGGGACGCAGGGGCGGAAGGTGGCACAAGCAGGCAGCGGCGCGGGTTAGTGGGAGAAGAGGCGGGGCAGCGGCGGGTGCGGTGGTGGGTTGCGGCAGCGGCGGCGCCGGCTGACCCTAGGGTTAGACCGGAGAGGATGCTACCATGTAGACAGATAATTTGCAATACGATGTATTGATTGGGGTGCTGGTGCACGCATATATAATACAAGGAAAGGCCTCTACCTCAACTATACAAGACTAGGAGGTGAGCCACAACTCCAATACACGTGCAGTACAAAATACATACTCAACAACTTGTTCTAAAGTTTGTGATTCCCGTAGCATGCACGTATGATGAACCGTTATGTGATGAAGTCGGAGCATGATTTATTTATTGATTGTCTTCCTTATGAGTGGCGGTCGGGGACGAGCGATGGTCTTTTCCTACCAATCTATCTCCCTAGGAGCAATGCCCGTAGTACTTTGTTTCGGTAACTAACAGATTTTTGCAATAAGTATGTGAGTTCTCTATGACTAATATTGAGTCCATCGATTATACACACTCCCACCCTTCCACCATTGCTAGCCTCTCTAGTACCGCGCAACTTTCGCCGGTACCATAAACCCACCATATACCTTCCTCAAAACAGCCACCATACCTACCTATTATGGCATTTTCATAGCCATTCCGAGATATATTGCCATGCAACTTTCCACCATTTCGTTTATTATGACACGCTCCATCATTGTCATATTGCTTTGCATGATCATGTAGTTGACATCGTATTTGTGGCAAAGCCACCATTCTTAATTCTTTCATACATGTCACTCATGAGTCATTGCACATCCCGGTACACCGCCAGAGGCATTCACATAGAGTCATATTTTGTTCTAAGTATCAAGTTGTAATTTTTGAGTTGTAAGTAAATAAAAGTGTGATGATCATCATTATTAGAGCATTGTCCGATGTGAGGAAAGGATGATGGAGACTATGATTCCCCCACAAGTCGGGATGAGACTCCAGACGAAAATAAAAGAAAAAGAAAAAAAGAGGCCATAAAAAAAGAAATGAAAAAGGCCCAAATAAAAAATGAGAGAAAAAGAGAGAAGGGACAATGTTACTATCCTTTTACCACACTTGTGCTTCAAAGTAGCACCATGATCTTCATGATAGAGAGTCTCCTATGTTGTCACTTTCATATACTAGTGGGAATTTTACAGTATAGAACTTGGCTTGTATATTACAATGATGGGCTTCCTCAAAATGCCCTAGGTCTCCGTGAGCAAGCTAGTTGGATGCACACCCACTTAGTTTCTTTTGTTGAGATTTTATACACTTATAGCTCTAGTGATTCATTGCATGGAAATCCCTACTCACTCACATTGATATCTATTCATGGGCATCTCCATAGCCAGTTGACACGCCTAGTTGATGTGAGACTATCTTCTCCTTTTTGTCTTCTCCACAACCACCATTCTATTCCACCTATAGTGCTATATCCATGGCTTACGCTCATGTATTACGTGAAGATTGAAAACGTTTGAGAACGTCAAAAGTATGAAACAATTGCTTGGCTTGTCATCGGGGTTGTGCATGATTAATACTTTGTGTTATGAAGATAGAGCATAGCCAGACTATATGATTTTGTAGGGATAACTTTCTTTGGCCATGTTATTTTGAGAAGACACGATTGCTTTGTTAGTATGCTTGAAGTATTATTATTTTTATGTCAATATTAAAATTTTGTCTTGAATCTTTCGGATCTGAACATTCATGCCACAATAAAGAATATTACATTGAGAAGTATGCTAGGTAGCATTCCACATCAAAAATTTTGTTTTTATCATTTACCTACTCAAGGACGAGAATGAATTAAGCTTGGGGATGCTTGATACGTCTCTAACGTATCTATAATTTTTGTTTGTTTCATGCTATTATATTATCTATTTTGGATGTTTAATGGGCTTTAATATACCTTTTTATATTATTTTTGGGACTAACCTACTAATCAAAGGCCCAGTGCAAATTGCTGTTTGTTTGCCTATTTCAGTGTATCCCAGAAAAGGAATAGCAAACGGAATCCAAACGGAATGAAACCTTCGGGAGAGTTACTTTTGGAACAAACATGATCCAAGAGACTTGGAGTGGATGTCAAGAAAGAAGTGAGGAGGCCACGAGGAAGGAGGGCACGCCTAGGGGGGTAGGCGCGCTCCACCCTCATGGGCCCCTCGCAGCTCCACCGACGTACTTCTTCCTCCTATATATACCCATATACCCCGAAAACATCCAGGAGCACCACAAAACCCTATTTCCACCGCCGCAACCTTCTGTACCCGTGAGATCCCATCTTGGGGCCTTTTTGGCGCTCCATCGGAGGGGGAATCGATCACGGAGGGCTTCTACATCAACACCATAGCCTCTCCGACAATGTGTGAGTAGTTTACCACAGACCTTCGGGTCCATAGTTATTAGCTAGATGGCTTCTTCTCTCTCTTTGGATCTCAATACAAAGTTCTCCTCGATTCTCTTGGAGATCTATTCAATGTAATTCTTTTTGCGGTGTGTTTGTTGAGATCCGATGAATTGTGGGTTTATGATCAAGATTATGTATGAACAATATTTGATTCTTCTCTGAATTCTTTTATGCATGATTTAATATCTTTGCAAGTCTCTTCGAATTATCAGTTTGGTTTGGCCTACTAGATTGATCTTTCTTGCAATGGGAGAAGTGCTTAGCTTTGGGTTCAATCTTGAAGTGTCCTTTCCCAGTGATAGCAGGGGCAACAAGGTACGTATTGTATTGTTGCCATCGAGGATAAAAAGATGGGTTTTATATCATATTGCTTGAGTTTATCCCTCTACATCATGTCATCTTGCCTAATGCGTTACTCTGTTCTTATGAACTTAATACTCTAGATGCATGCTAGATAGCGATCGATGTGTGGAGTAATATTAGTGGACGCAGAATCGTTTTGGTCTACTTGTCGCGGACGTGATGCCTATATACATGATCGTGCCTAGATATTCTCCTAACTATGTGCTTTTCTACCAATTGTTCGACAGTAATTTGTTCACCCACCGTAGAATTTGCTATCTTGAGAGAAGCCACTAGTGAAACCTATGGCCCCGGGTCTATCTTCCATCATATTATTTTCCTATATACTTGCTATTTCCATAGTTGTTTATTTTGTAATCTTTATTTTCCAATCTATATAATAAAAATACCAAAAATATTTATCTTATTATCTCTACCAGATCTCACTTTCTAAAGTGACCGTGAAGGGCTTGACAACCCCTTTATCACGTTGGTTGTGAGGTTCTTGTTTGTTTGTGTAGGTACTAGGGACTTGCGTGTTACCTCCTACTGGATTGATACCTTGGTTCTCAAAACTGAGGGAAATACTTACGCTACTTTGCTGTATCACCCTTTCCTCTTCAAGGGAAAACCAACGCAAGCTCAAGAGGTAGCACCAACCTATATATATGTGGGGAGAGGTGCCACAGAATACAAAACTTATTCCACACCGTGTGTCGGCACTCCTCCCCCTCTAGTTTACTCCTCCGTTCTAGATCATCACAATGCTTAGGCGAAGCCCTGCAGGATTGCTTCACCACCACCATCACCATGCCGTTATGCTGACGGAACTCATCTACTACCTTGCCCCGCTTGCTGGATCAAGACGGCGAGGACGACACCGAGCTGAACGTGTGCAGAACGCGGAGGTGCCGTGCGTTCGGTACTTGATCGGTTGTAGCACGAAGTAGTTCGACTACATTAACCACATTGTTAAACGCTTCCTCTTACGGTCTACGAGGGTACGTATACACACTCTCCCCCTCGTTTATATGCATCACCATGGTTAGATCATTGCGTGTGCGTAGATTTTTTTTGTTTTCCATGCAATGTTTCCCAAGAGTGGCATCATGAGCCAATTCTATGCATAGATGATATGCACGAGTAGGACACAAAGAGTTGTGGGCGGTGATAGTCATACTGCTTACCACCAACGTCTTATTTTGATTTGGCAGTATTGTGGGATGAAGCGGCCCAGACCAACCTTACATGTCCACGCACATGAGACCGGTTCCACCGATAGACATGCAACTAGTTTTGCATAAAGGTGGATGGCGGGTGTTTGTTTCTCCTACTTTAGTTGAATCGAGTTTGACTACGGCTGGTCCTTGAAGAAGGTTAGAATAGCAAACTTGACGAAACACCATTGTGGTTTGATGCGTAGGTAAGAACGGTTCTTGCTAGAAGCCCATAGCAGCCACGTAAAACTTGCAACAACAAAGTAGAGGACGTATAACTTGTTTATGTAGGGCATGTTGTGATGTGATATGGGAAATACATGATGTGATAAACGTTATTGTATGAGATGATCATGTTTTGTAAGATATCTGACAACCGGCAAGAGCCTTATGGTTGTCTCTTTATTGTATGAAATGAAAATGCCATGTAATTTCTTTACTTTATCACTATGCGTTAGCGATAGTTGTAGAAGCAATAGTTGGCGAGACGACCACAACGCTACGATGGAGATCAAGGTGTCGAGCAAGTGACGATGGTGATCATGACGATGCTTTGGAGATGGAGATCAAAAGCACAAGATGATGATGGCCATATCATGTCACATATTTTGATTGCATGCGAAGTTTATCTTTTTATGCATCTTATTTTGCTTAGTACGGCGGTAGCATTATAATATGATCCCTTAACTAAATTTCAAGGTAAAGGTGTTCTCCCTAAGTATGCACCGTTGCTACAGTTCATCCTGTTGAGACACCACGTGATGATCGGGTGTGATAGACTCTATGTTCACATACAACGGGTGCAAGACATTTTTGCACATGCGGAATACTTGGGTTAAATTTGACGAGCCTAGCATGTACAGACATGGCCTCAGAACACTGGAGACCGAAAGGTCGAACATGAATCATATAGTAGATATGATCAACATAGAGATGTTCACCATTGATGAATACTTCATCTCACGTGATGATCGGACATGGGTTAGTTGATTTGGATCACGTATCATTTAGATGACTTGAGGGGTGTCTATCTAAGTGGGAGTTCTTAAGTAATTTGATTAATTGAACATAATTTATCATGAACTTAGTCCTGATAGTATTTGCATATCTATGTTGTAGATCAATAGCTCGTGAAATAGCTCCCCTGTATTTTTGATATGTTCCTAGAGAAAACTAAGTTGAAAGATGATAGTAGAAATGATACGGACTGGGTCCGTGATATGAGGATTATCCTCATTGCCGCACAAAAGAATTATGTCCATGATGCACCAGTAGGTGATAAACCTGTTGCAGGAGCAGATGCAGACATTATGATCGTTTTGCAAGCTCGATATGATGACTACTTGATAGTTTAGTGCGCCATGCTTTACGGCTTAGAACCGGGACTTTAAAAACGTTTTGAACGCCACGGGTCATATGAGATGTTCCAAGAGCTGAAATTGGTATTTCAGACTCATGCTCGTGTCGAGAGGTATGAGACCTCTGACAAGTACTTTGCCTACAAGATGGAGGAGACTATCTCAGCCAGTGAGCATGTGCTCAGAGTGTATGGGTACTACAATCGCTTGAATCAAGTTGGAGTTAATCTTCCAGATAAGATAGTGATTGAAAGAGTTCTCTAGTCACTATCACCAAGCTACTAGAACTTTGTGATGAACTATAATATGCAAGGGATGGAGAAAATAATTCCCGAGCTCTTCACAATGCTAAAATCGGCGAAGGTAGAAATCAAGAAAGAGCATCAAGTGTTGATGGTTAACAAGACCACTAGTTTCAAGAAAAAAGGCAAAAGGGAAATAAATGGAACTTCAAGAAGAATGGCAAGCAAGTTGCCACTCCCGGGAAGAAGCCCAAAGCTGGATCCAAGCCTGAAACTGAGTGCTTCTACTGCAAAGGAAATGGTCACTAGAAGCAGAATTGCCCAAAACATTTGGCGGATAAGAAGGATGGCAAAGTGAACAAAGGTATATTTGATATACAGGTTATTGATGTGTACCTTAATAGTGTTATTAGTAGCCCTGTGTATTTGATACCGGTTCAGTTGCTAAGATTAGTAACTCGAAACATGAGTTGCAGAATAAACAGAGACTAGTTAAGGGTGAGGTGACGATGAGTGTTGGAATTGATTCCAAGGTTGATATGATCAACATCGCACACTCACTCTACCTTCGATATTAGTGTTGAGCCTAAATAAATGTTATTTGGTGTTTGAGTTAAGCATGAATATGATTAATCATGTTTATTGCAATACATTTATTCATTTAAGTCAGAGAATAATTGTTTTGTTTACATGAATAAAACCTTCTATGGTCATACACCCAATGTCAATGGTTTATTGAATCTCGATTGTAGTGATACACATATTTATAATATTGATGTCAAAAGATGCAAAGTTGGTAATGGTAGTGCAACATATTTGTGGCATTGCCGTTTAGGTCATATTGGTGTAAAGCGGATGAAGAAACTCCATGCGGATGGACTTTTGGAATCACTTTATGATGAATCATTTGATACTTGCGAACCATGCCTCATGGGCAAGATGACTAAAACTCCATTCTCCGGAACAATGGAGCGAGCCAATGACTTATTCAAAGTAATACACACCGATGTATGCGGTCCGATGAGTGTTGAAGCACGTGGCGGGTATCGTTATTTTCTGACCTTCACAGATGCTTTGAGTAGGTATGGGCATATCTACTTGATGAAACACATGTCTGAAACATTTGAAAAGTTCAAAGAGTTTCAGAGTGAAGTAGAGAATCATCGTAACAAGAAAATAAAGTTTGTACGATCTGATCGCGGAGGCGAATATTTGAGTTACGAGTTTGGCCTTCATTTAAAACAATGTGGAATTGATTCACAGCTCACACCACCTAGAACACCACAACTTAATGGTGTATCCTAACGTCGTAACCGTACTTTATTGGATATGGTGCGTTCTATGATGTCTCTTACCAATTTACCACTATCGTTTTGGGGTTATGCATTAGAGGCAGCCGCATTCACGTTAAATAGGGCACCATCTAAATCTGTTGAGACAACACCATATGAACTTTGGTTTGGCAAGAAACCTAAGATGTCGTTTCTTAAAGTTTGGGGTTGCGACACTCATGTCAAAAGGCTTCAGCCTGATAAGCTCGAATCTAAATCAGAGAAGTGCATCTTCATAGGATACCCTAAGGAAACAATTGTGTACGCCTTCTACCACAGATCCGATGGCAAGATCTTTGTTGCCAAGAATGGAACATTTCTAGAGAAGGATTTTCTGTCAAAAGAAGTGAGTGGGAGGAAAGTAGAACTTGATGAGGTAATTGTACCTTCTCTCAATTTGGAAAGTAGCACATCAGAGAAATCCATTCGCGTATGCCTACACCAACTAGAGAGGAAGCTAATGGTGATGATCATGAAACTTCAGATCAAGTTGCTATTGGATCTCATCAGGAAAGTCCACCAAAGTCCATACTTTGTTCTCATACATGGATCCTATCTCAGATTTCATGGTCTGAAGCCATTTATCAGAATCTGGGCTCATCATAGCTTTTTCATAGTTCATAGGTTCGCCATGGTCTAGTAACATGACTTCTAGAATAGGATTACCATACCACTCTGGTGCGGAACATGCTCTGTTCGACCTATGATTGGCAAGCCATTGAGAATAAATGGATCTTTAAGAAGAAGACAGACGCCGATAGTAATGTCACCATCTACAAATCTAGACTTGGTGCGAAAGGTTTTCGACAAATTCAAGGGGTTGACCACGATGAGACCGTCTCACCCATAGTGATGCTTAAGCCAGTCCGAATCATGTTAGCAATTGCCGCATTTTATAATTATGAAATTTGGCAAATGGACGTCAAAACTTCATTCCTTAATGGATTTGTTAAAGAAGAGTTGCATATGATGCAACCAGAAGGTTTTGTCAATCCTAAAGGTGCTAACAAAGTGTACAAGCTCCAACGATCCATCTATGGACTAATGCAAGCATCTCAGAGTTGGAATATATGCTTTGATGAGGTGAACAAAGAATATGGTTTTATACAGACTTATGATGAAGCATGTATTTACAAGAAAGTGAGTGGGAGATCTGTAGCATTTCTGATATTATATGTGGATGACATATTATCGATTGGAAATGATACATAAGTTTTGAATAGCATAAAAGGATACTTGAATAAGGATTTTTCAATGAAATACCTTGGTGAAGCTACTTATATATTGGACATCAAGATCTATAGGGATAGATCGAGACGCTTAATAGGACTTTCACAAAGCACATACCTGGACAAGATTTTGAAGAAGTTCGAAATGGATTAGTCAAAGAAAGGGTTCTTGCCTGTGTTGCAAGGTGTGAAGTTGAGTAAGACTCAAAGCCCGACCACTGCAGAAGATAGAGAGAGAATGAAATTCATTCCCTATGCCTCAGCCATAGGGTCTATAAAGTATGTCTTACTGTGTACCAGAACTACTGTGTGCCTTCCCATAAGTTTGGCAAGGGGGTACAATGGTGATCCAGGAGTAGATCACTGGACAGCGGTCAAAATTATCCTTAGGTACCTTAAAGAGGACTAAGGAAATGTTTCTTGGTTATGGAGGTAACAAAGAGTTCGTCGTAAAGGGCTACGTCGATGCAAGCTTTTACACTGATCCAGATGAATCTAAGTCTCAGTCTGGATACATATTGAAAGTGGGAGCAATTAGCTAGAGTAGCTCCATATAGAGCTTTATAGACATAGAAATTTGCAAAAATAAATACGGATCTGAATGTGACAGACCCGTTGACTAAAACTCTCTCACAAGCAAAACATGATCACACCTTTGTACTCTTTGGGTGTTAATCACATAGCGATGTGAACTAGATTATTGACTCTAGTAAACTCTTTGGGGGTTGGTCACATGGCGATGTTAGGTGTTAATCACATGGCGATGTGAACTAGATTATTGACTCTAGTGCAAGTGGGAGACTGAAGAAAATATGCCCTAGAGGCAATAATAAAGTTGTTATTTTATATTTACTTATTCATGATAAAGGTTTATTATTCATGCTAGAATTGTATCGATCAAAAACCTTGATACATGTGTGAATACATAAACAAATACCGTGTCCCTAGCAAGCCTCTACTAGACTAGCTCGTTGATCAAAGATGGTTAAGGTTTCCTAACTGTAGACATGTGTTGTCATTTGATAATGGGATCACATCATTAGGAGAATGATGTGATGGACAAGACCCACCCGTTAGCTTAGCATAATGATTGTTCAGTTTTATTGCTATTGCTTTCTTCATGTCAAATACATATTCCCTCGACTATGATATTATGCAACTCCCGAATACCAGAGGAATGACTTCTGTGCTATCAAATGTCACAACGTAACTGGGTGATTATAAAGATGCTCTACAGGTATCTCTGAAGGTGTTTGTTGAGTTGGCATAGATCGAGATTAGGATTTGTCACTTCGAGTATCAGAGAGGTATCTCTAGGCCCTCTCGGTAATACACATCATAAGCTTGCAAGAAAATGACTAAGGAGTTAGTCACGAGGTGATGTATTCCGGAACGAGTAAATGGACTTGCCGGTAACAAGATTGAACTAGGTATGAAGATACCGACGATTGAATCTCGGGCAAGTAACATACCGATAGACAAAGGGAATAACGTATGTTTGTCATAATAGTTCGACCGATAAAGATCTTCATAGAATATGTAGGAGCCAATATGAGCATCAAAGTTCCGCTATTGGTTATTGTCCGAAGAGGTGTCTCGGTCATGTCTACATAGTTCTCGAACCCTTAGGTCTGCACGCTTAACGTTCGATGTCATTTTGGTATTAGATGAGTTATGTGGTTTGGTGACCGAATATTGGCCCGAGTCCCGGATGAGATCACAGACATGACGAGGAGCTCCAGAATGGTCCGTATGTAAATATTGATATATAGGATGAAGCTATTTGGTCTCCGGAATGGTTTCAGGATGCACCGAAAAGTTATCAGGATACCGAAAGGGGTTTCAGAGGCACCGGGAGAGTATTGGGCCTTAGTGGGCCAAGTGGTAAGGGAACACACCAGCCCACATGGGCTGGTGCGCCCCCTTTAGGGAAGCCACTCCTTTTTAGGGTGAAAAGCTGTCGCTTTAATGAAAACTTAAACGAAACTAGGAATCTCGTCCGACACAATCCCCAGGATACAATCTGGGAGAGCAGCAAGCCATGTTTTACACAGTTCGTCAGTTAAACCTACTTTAGCTAATTTATCCGCAGGAGAATTTGCACTGTGCCTTACCCATGACACTTTCACTTCTTGGAACATCTTCATCCTCTCTTTGATCTCCTCCACAAAGGGTCCAGCCGCTGAGAGATTTTTCTCTTGCATACTTAGCATTTTGGCAAGGTTAGCACAATCTGTTCCCAGCAGAAGCTTGGACATATGGAGTTTAGTCGCCACTTGAATAGCTTGCTTGCATGCATAAATTTGAGCAACCTCTGGATCAGAGACGCCACCAAAGAAATTGCAAGGGGCAGCTCTCCCCCCCCCCCCCCCGAGTGGTCCCGAAGTACAACACCAACTCCACACTTTCCTCCCTGTTTGTAAACAGCTCCATCAAAATTTGCCTTGACCCAACCCTCATCCAGTGGCACCCAGCTTTGTTTAATCTCCGACTTGTGCACCTTCTCCCTACTTTCATGAAACTTCTTCCACTCATTGACATATGTCAGCACCGAGTTTAATATTTCATGTGTTTCAGAGATCTTCTTCCCTTCCCATGTTTCATTCCGTGCTAGCCAAAGTCCGTATGTCGCCTGGACCATTACCTCCTTCTCATCCTCATGAGCATCAGCGAACCAACCCAGCAGTCATGTCGCAACTCCGCTCTGGGAATCTATGTGGACCGGTGAGATCGCCACTGGAATTCCCTTTTCCGAGTGTAGTTGCTTCCAAAACAGTACCGAATGTGGGCAGTTCCAAAATCTATGGACGGCCGTCTCACTACTAGGAAAAGGGCTACTAATGGCGCACCAGTTTTGCCTACTAATGGCGCATCACTGGTGCGCCATTAGTATCACGCCACTAGTATTTTTTACTAATGGCGCACCACTGGTCCGCCATTAGTATAGGCCACGGTGCGCCATTAGTATAGGCCACTGGTGCGCCATTAGTATAGGCCACTGGTGCGCCATTAGTATTTTTGAACTTTGAAGGCGGGAAAATAGTAGTGGCGCACCGTCTAACCCCCACCGTGCGCCATTGCTATTTTTGAATTTTGAATTTGGATCTGGATCGTGATTTATTTTGCCCATTTTTGCTCGTTTTTTTGCTTGTTTTTTGGCACGATATTTTTTCAAATTTTGTTCCTGTTTTTGGATCTTGTACGTTCTTTGCCGTGTTCTTTTGCCAGAGAGGAGTTCGCTGGAGAGGAGGAGGAGGAGGTCACTGGAGACGCGCTCGCCTACATCGCCGGAGAGGAGGAGGAGGAGGAGTTCGCCGGAGAGGAGGGAGGAGGAGCTCACCGGAGAGGAGGGAGGAGAAACCGTGAGGGGAGGGGAGGGGAGGAGAGGAGGGAGGAGGAGGTCTCCGGAGAGGAGGAGGAGGCCACCGGAGAGGAGGAGGGTAGTATGGTGGAGGAGAGAAGGGAAGATGGAGTGGAGGAGAGGAGGAGATGGAGTGGAGGAGAGGTGGAGTGGAGGAGAAGAATGAAGAGGTAAGGAGGAGAGGGCCACGCCCAGCCATATATACGGCATAGTAATGGCGCACCGCGGGCAGGTGCGCCATTACTAACTTTTTTTTATCTTTTTGATTTATTTTAAATTTTGAAGGCGGGAAGATACTAATGGCGCACCATGGGCAGGTGCGTCATTAGTAATTTTTTTTATTTTTTTGACTTATTTTGAATTTTGAAGGCGGGAAGATAGTAATGGCGCACCATGGGTAGGTGCGCCATTAGTAAGTTTGATTTTTTTTTGAAATTTTTTGCCTCTCTCCAGATCTTAAAAGCCCCGTATCTTTTTTTCTGTTAGGTTTTTGAGGATTTTGAAAATATTTAACTGGGTTCCCCCTATTAAATTCGGATGTAACTTTTCGAGTAGATGATTTTTCATATAAAAAACTTTTTCATCCAAGTTCGTACGCAAAAATTATGCCCATTTTACAAATTCTCGAGAGATTTCGCAAATAAAGTCGAAATTCATATTTGTAAATTTTCACAACAACTAGACCACATATCACATGGGAAACTTTTTTTCTTTTATTTTTTTGACATTTCCATCATGTTTTTTATTTTTTTTAAACTGAAAAGACGGTCCGGGGGGGGTGCATTCGATGGAAGTGGTGGCCAAGTTACTAATGGCGCACCATGGGAGTGGTGCGCCATTACTAGTTGAACTAGTAATGGCGCACCACTCCCACGGTGCGCCATTAGTGGCGCACCGTGGGAGTGGTGCGCCATTACTAGTTGAACTAGTAATGGCGCACCACTCCCACGGTGCGCCATTAGTAGTTTTGAAAAAATTTAAATTTTTTTTACTAATGGCACACCGTGGATGTGGTGCGCCATTAGTATTTGGACACTAATGGTGCACCAACACACGGTGCGCCATTAGTATATAGTAATGGCGCACCACATGTCTGGTGCGCCATTAGTGTCAATTTCATCTATAGCCCTTTTCCTAGTAGTGTCTCCTCCCTTCTACAATCCGGGCAGAAAATACCAGGTTTGATCCGACGCCTATGCAGCTCCGAGCCAACCGCCAGACCATTCCTAACCAGCCCCCAAACATGAATTTTCGCCTTATTCGGAGAACTTGTATCCCAAAGCCCGAGCCATCCTTTGTGTCGTGCCACTGACAAAGACGATTCCGGCTGTCCAGTTTTGCCCTATTCATGGCCATCTTTAAGTGATATGCTGACCGGATGGTAGATTGCCCATTCTTAGTATGATTCCATGCTAAATAATCATCCATATCCGACCCCCCAATAGCTATTTTCTTAATATCGTTGGCATCATCAGTGGAGAACATGTCTATTTTAAGTGTGTCCCACGCCCTCCCAGATTGTAACATCAAATCACACACCTTGATGAGGCCATGCACATAGTCTGCGTCCAGTGTTGTCAAACTACCTTGCCTTGGGATCCATGGATCATGGTGAATATTCACACTTGTTCCACTACCAATTCGCCAAACAGACCCTTGTCGTAGAAGTTCGTGTCCATGAATAATGCTTCTAAAAGTGTAAGAACCTCCAGATGGGCACATTGCATTCATCATTGATCCTCCGGGAAGTACCTAGCTTTGAGAACCCTTGCACACAGTGACTTAGGATGTTGGACAATCCTCCATGCCTGCTTGGCCAGTAAAGCCTGATTAAACGCTTCTGGATCTCTAAAACCCATCCCACCATCTCGCTTCGCTATGCACATTTTGTCCCAAGCAATCCAATGCACTTTCCGCTCGCCATTCATTGCACCCCACCAGAATTTCAAAGAGATAGAGGTCAAGTTCCGGCACATCTTCTTCATGAGGTGAAAACAACTCATGGTAAACGTAGGTGTGGTTTGTAAGACTGATTTAACTTTTGCTTCTCTTGCTGCTTTAGATAGTCCTTGGCCCTTCAACCCTGCAACTTTACCTTTCACAGCCGCTGTCACATATTTAAAGGTCCCATCCTTTGATCTCCTAACAACAGTAGGCAACCCCAAATACCTCTCTAAATGGGCCTCTGTTTGAACACCTAACACGTGCTTCAAGGCCACCTTGTCATCGTCTGAGCAGCCCTTCCCAAAGAAGATTGATCACTTTTCCAAATTTACTTTCTGACCCGAGGCCTCTTCATACTTTGTGAGAATATCTTGGAGAACCTGGAGGCTTCCATCTGTTCCCTAAAGAAACATTATACTGTCATCTGCAAACAAAAGGTGTGTCACCTGGGGGCCAGTGCACCCACACTATAAAGAAATACACTTCCGTGATGATACGTGTTTGTCACAGTAGGTCACGTTTTCTGTCATGCATGTACATCCATGACAAATTTATGACAGAATCAAGATAGTCATACCTATGCTGTCGTAGAAGTGTTCCATGACATTACCAAAATTATCATCATGGAAGTGTCCACTTTCATGATGATAAATCGCGCGTCACGGAAGTGCTTTCGTCAAGGGTGACCAACACGTGGCATCCACTGTAACGGAACGCCGTTAAGCTATCGGGTCCGGTTTTGGATCCGATAACTCGTTAACAGCCCCGACCAATGGGGATTTTCCACGTGTAAAATCATCATTGGCTGGAGGGAACATGTGTCGGTTCGCTATTGGGACAGATGTCATCCACTCATTGGACCAAAAGCGCCTATGATACATTGACACGTGGCACAGCCCAACAGAGGCCCATCCCTGTGAAAAGGCCGACCCATTTGACTTGGTCAAAAGGTGGTGGGCCGGCCCACGGCACGCCTGTTAACGGCCTGTTCGCATATAGCCCATTTACAACCCGCTAACCCAGGGCCCGTTTACGGCATATCCGAATCAGGCCCAGTAGCGTCATCTAGGCCGTCCAATATAATTCCAGCCCATTTTAACTTCCGACCCATGTATGTACCATGATGTCTTTTGGCCCATATGAGGCCTTAGTAACCCTCGGCCCATTAACGACCCGTGGTAAAAACCGGCCCATATTGAACATTGCATCACTTTATACGCATTAATGACCCATTATTCCATTGGGCCGTTTCCAGCCCATGTTATCTTTCGGCCTTCTCAGGGCCCATTTATTCTTGGGCTCATTTCCAGCATTCATTTACTTTCGGCCCATTACTGTCATTTTCTGCTTGTGGGCCAAATTCAGCCCGTGGTTACAGTCGGCCCGTTTGTGGCCCGTTAATACGTTGGGCCGTTTTCATAGCGTCATCAAATACGGCCGATTAACGATGGCCCGTTATGGTTGGCCCATGAACGGACGATTTCAACTCTAGCCCATTTACGACCATAATGTGGTCTGTTATTTGGCCCATGTTTGGCCAACCGATCATATGACCCGTAGAAGGGCCATTGATGATACAGCCCGTAAAAGGCCCATTGTGTCTACGGCCCGTATAAGGCCCATTGTTTCTATGCCCCGTAGAAGGCCCATTGTTTCTACGGCCCTTAGAAGGCCCATTGTTTCTACGACCCGTAGGAGGCCTATGTTAACTACAGTAAATATGTAGCCCATGGTTAATGTGGCCTAGTTTTAAAAAATAGGCTATTGCGGCCACTAGCAAACTGCAGAAAAAGAACTGCATTGACTACAAGAAAACAAATAAACAAGACAATAAGGAAATAAATAGGCAAGCAACTTACGCTAGGCTATCACGACTATTACACATATTACATCTACTGGACATCAAAGTTCGCCACCAGTGCAAATATAGGGAACGAAGCAACATATAAACGTCGTAGCAAAACAAGTCCAGAACTGAAACCACTTCAGACGAGCTCAAGAAACAATATCCTGGGTACCCATAATGCTAGCAAGATTCTTAGCAAGCTTATTAACTTTCTCTTGTTCGGCGCTTAAATCCTCCAGCACTTGCTGTTGCACCAGAAAGTATGCATCTGAATTCTGCAGGGACTTCCTCAGTCCTTTGGCTTCTTGTCGCATAACATCTGATCAATGTCTTTCAACTTGAAGTTGAGACTCAAGAAGCCGAACTGATTCAGGCAGCGAGTTCGAAGAGCTGGTGCCAACAGTAGTAGCAAGTAACTCGAACACTACATCAAGACAGGACTTTAGGGTTGTCTTAGTGTCTTCAATATAGTTTTTATCAGCTTTCTTAGAGACCAACAGGGATGTCTCACTATCTTGAACCTTATCTGCATTAATTCCTGTACCATTGCATAGCGGAGTACTCTTCTCCAATATTTTATCCGCATTCTAAAAGAGAAACAAACAAACACATCACAGGTTTACAATGTAGTATATGAAACTCATTTTGGTAAACCAGTTCAGTAGTAAGGTGGACAGGATAACAGCATGAAACAAACATAAATCTATGTAGTATGGTCACTGTATGGTCTATATCATTCTAGTTTATGTTGCGAAATTAAGATAGATACAGTTCGAATCATATCTATTTAAGACAAAGCAGTTTAGACAGAATATAAGTGTGGGAAACTACACAGCAATAACAACACTTGTAAGGTGCATGGCATGAGAATATAACTGTTTATTCAATTGAAACTGAAATCAACATAGAGCAAGTTACAATAGCAAACACGTTAAAGAAACATGTTTCAAAAATACCTGTTGCGCCATTGGAGTTTCAATAGCATCCTTCAAATTTAAAATTAGTTGGTATGAGTAAATACAGTGATGCAAGAGCAAAGTAGTATGAACCATAGCTACGGAACCTGACCTGAGAACAATTCTTCTTCTGCTTTAAGTGTTGACTTGGGGTTCAGAGTGGTGGTCCTTGTACTTTGGGCACTGCAGTTGCCTTACTAACTGCTCGTGTTTGGGTGCTCTGCGGTGGAGACGATGCTGTGTCAACGGGAACTGGGTTACTATCTGCTGGGGTTGGTGTCGGGGATATACCCCGCGGTATGACCCGACCGGATATATGACCCGGCCGTACTTGGCGTTTCATTGGTAACCCGCCAGAGGATTGGCGACTCACGTGTCTGGCGGTTCACTGATGTGACGACTCACGAGCCTGAAGACTCATTGATGACCCGGCGGGTGTTTCAGATGGATGACAAGGCCCAAGGCCCAGAAGGCCGGCTCATGTTATGATGGGCCGGATTAAGAGGAAAAACATAAGGAATATTCTCCTACAAATGAAGCAAGACTAGAATCCACTTCTGATAGAGTAATCCTAATCCTATTAGGACTAGTCATGTAACTCGCCCTTTCAACATATATAAAGAGGGGCAGGGCACCCCAAGAGGGAGATGCAAGAAACAATCTATAGGGCTAGACACAAAGGGGGAGCCGGCTTATGCGGCGACTCTCTCATAAGCATAATAAGATCTACCCACAAACAACATGTAGGGCTATTTCGGATGATGTTTCCCGAGGCCCGAAGCTGTCTAAATCCTTGTCTTGTGTTGCATCTTTCGATTCCGCTCAACCCCTCTCAAGCTACTACAAAGATGCGTTGGCCTCACGACTAAGTCCTCACACTAGGACATCTGCCGTGACAATTCTACGACAATTGGCGCCCACTGTGAGGCTTGCGCACGGTGGTGCTGAGTTCTTGGAGAGATCTCTCTCAGCGATCGAGAAGTTAGCAATTTTTTCATATGTAGAAAGACTCAACTCGGAAGGATCTGCTATAGCTTCGAGTTCATCTATCCAGATTTTACAATCCGTGAGATTTAAGTCGGTCGAGAGTTAGGGTTACAGTCGATCTGCTGTTGCCGTCATACGATTTGTTCGACCGTTTACGAGATTAAGAAAAAAAAAAGAGGAGTGGAGGTCAATCCAAAAATGACCCAGAGAAGGATTGTACTCCGGGCCCTGCTTTGAGTCGGTTGCACGTTGAGCCCCCGCACATCGCGGGAGAGCCGCCCCCCTGAAGAGCCGCCGGCTGTCTATCCAACCTCGCATCTAGCAGCCTGCGGCCTTAGAACAGCCTTGGGTAATTCCGTATAGAAGGATCTACATCAACAAGAGTATATATACGAACACGGTCAAACCAATCACAACCTAAAAATGGACTTGGACCATGGCATGAAATTGAACTACGCTGCTGAAACCATTGCCGTTGGAGCCTGTTTCCGTCCACGAGCTGTTCCTACCACGCCCGTCTCTGCAGACGCGAGTGGCTTCCTCCGCCGGAGAACCACCTTGCACCTCGCCGGCCTCGCTTCTGTCATGAGCCGCCGCTACCGCCGTGGTTTACCTCGGCCACGCTGCTGATGAGCCGCCTCCATATTTTTGGATCCACCACTGTTAAAACTGGTCGCGCCGCGACAGCCTTGCCTCCTCGACCACAGGTCTGCCCTGCATCTGAGCCGCCCGGCCGCATCCGCCCTCGATGCTAACCCGCCGTCGTCGCAATACTAAGAGCCTCCTAGCATCCCTCTGCTTCCTTCTGCCTCAACTGCAGCGGGAGGGTCGCAGCCACATCCTCCGCTACAAACCGCCTGACCGGGTTACCTTGGCCTCGCCTTCAACCTCCTGGAGTCACCCCGCAGGCCGCGCCGGACAGCCCTTAAAGTCGCCGCCGCCACCTCGGGCTGCTCCTGCTGACTCCGAGCCGCCTCCGCCGTGGCTGTCCCTGGGTCGCCGCAGCTTTCGCCTGTCGCGCGAAGCCATCTCGGATCAGCCTCGCTGAGTTGCCTCGGAGTTCGCGCCTACGACCCTGAGCCGCGGGACCTCTCCTCGGAGCCCGCCTTGGGCCACCTGCTGCTTGTGAACCGCCCACTGCTGCAGCCCACTTTCAACTCGCCGACCGCCGTCAAGTTGCACGGCCGGTCCGTTTCTGCCGCAAGGCTGCTGCCGTACTCTCCTCCGTGGCCTCGTCAAGCCGGTCGTGCTTGAGCCGCCCTTGCCGGCGTGTCAAGCTGCCGTCTACCTCCATGGTCGCTTTCTGCCATGAACCGCGTCTTGGAGACCCGCTACGGTTCTCTGCCTCATCAGATATTGAAAGCAAGTATTGGCGTATATTTGAAGGTTTCTACAGAAGAGATCAAGGTGATCTACGTCATTGATTTGGAGACAAGATTTTTGATAATGGCTTTCAAACGTTACCTAAGATAAAATCAGATATTGAGGATAAGTACGCACAACATGGTTACTCGATTTTGACCATCAGTGTTAAAATCTGGAGGAGTTCAAGAATATCGTTGTGTTCAGCTTGGGGGCTAATTTGTCCTGACATTCCCAACAGTGTACCGTACTAGGGTTCGATTGTGGCTTCAATTACGTAGAAGCTGTTAAAGTGGCACCTATTAACAAGCTTAGTATCTTGGCTGATGCTTTGGGGGCAAGTTGAGTACTGTTCATAGATGGGTTTTCTCTGAAATTGGCTTAAGTTTGAGATTATGTGTCAAACGAGAAAAGGTCTAGAATTCCAAGACTGTTCGCAGATCAACTGTTGGTCGAAGAAGATCTGGCATGCCATAGGATCAATTGAAAATCTGGTCGAGCCAATTTCAGAATATATTTTTATATGGTCGTGATTCACCTGATGTGAACATACAGTACAAACCTCCATATTTATACTGCTGGGATGGTGCTTGCACATATGAAAGTTCTGTCAAATTGGTAGCCTGGTCTTCCATCAAAAGGAAACACGAATACTAGTGCATGATGTGGCCACAGCTCAGCCAAAGGCAATCCGCCGAGGAGTGAATGTGAAATAAGATACTTAATGTGAAGGGACCAGCCACAGATGCGCCGTGTTAACCTGAGTCGTCCCTGCTGCATTAAGCCGCCGGGAATGTATTAAGTCGCCGGTCTACCTGAACTGTCAGGGGTGTATTTGCCGGTCCGTTTTGTTGAGCCGCCGGGATCGCATTAAGCCGCCACTTCAAACCGTAGCGTCGGGCTTCCGTGTTAAGCCACCCTCGCTGGAGCGGCTCTTGCCTCTGCCGTGCATGGCTGCGGCCTTGAGCCGCTGGGTCCCCGTCTTCTGCGGTGCTCCTTCGTCAAGCCGGTTGCCTTGGCTTAGCGTCTCCTTGAGCCGCCGACCTCCGCGGTGAGTAACTGCGCCGGTTCTCCATACACTGACCCGTCGCACCCCCTAGTTCCACGGACGGGTCGCTGCTGCTTCTGCTTCAGTGCCCAACACTGCAAGTCGGCGGCACTGCGGGTCTCCGTCGCCAAATTTTCAACTCACCATCATCATGGCACTGTGTACATACTCCGGTTCAACATAGCAGAATCAATACTAAGTAATGGATGCATGGTTTGACCAAACCAAAATTTTCTACAACCTGGACAACGGATTGTGCGTGTTCCTTCAGTGACTTGTGCGACCAATCAATCAATCCAGTCTTTGAACCATCTTGTTGCTGGTCCGTCCATCAAGGAAGAAGAAATATATTAGCGTCACTGGTCCTAATTAAGTGACCAGCACAGACGATTAAGCAATCCATCTGGCAGTTACCACGACGAACAAGTGCTTTGGTTATCATCAACCAAATATATCATGCAAAACTAGCTCAGAGTCCGCATTCGTCTGACAAAAATACCAGGTGCTATCCATTTCATCTATTTTATCAGTACATATAAATTATTTGAGAACAATTACTTGCTTTGTGGTATTTTTCGCAGGACCATTACAAAAGGTGTTGCAAAAGGGGGGCAGCATTATTTTTGTGCTAGCACTTATTGGTGTTGTGCTGCTTGACAGATACGTGCGCAAGTCGCCGCCCCCGCTACATTTGCACGCGTGACTGACTCATCGTCCGCATCCACGTTTGTCTCGCCCGTGTCTGGGCCGTTTCCAACACTCTGGCCGTGTCTCGCGACCGCACCGGCTTACAATGCCACGGACGACTCGCCCGTCCACTCATGTGGCCGGTTCACGCGTCTGCGCCGGCTTACAACGAGGAGGACAACTTGTTCATCCGTAACGGCTTACAACGCCGCAGCCAATTTATCTGTCTGCTCCCGCGGTCGGCTTGCCCGTGATTGGTTTTAGCTTCACCATAGTGAATATCAACTCCGTGGTGGATAATTTCTGACTTAACATATCAGTTGAAATCCATCTAGTATAGTTTTTATATTATATATTGCTTTCTTTAAAAGAGCAATTACTCTGGTTTGCAAGTTCTCCAATGCAAGACACGTTATATCACTGAGCTGTTTAAGGACTCATTCCGGTTTATCACTGTCAAATATGGAGAATCTTAAGACAACTCCTCGAGTCGTCTTAAGAATCGGGAGCTACAATGACATGACTTGGGAAAAATTGGCCGGCTTAAGCAAAATCAAAAATCCGGATCATTAGAGGGAAGATAACCTGGTCCCGAAGGCTACCGCCATATTGGTAAAAATTTAAAGGCTGTCAGAAAATTTCCGGCTCACAATGATGCTTCGGTTTACAATCCGGCTCAAGGTAAACCTGTCTCCCACAAAGCTTTGAAGCTCTAAATATCCGGTTTAAAAAGAATTCATCTCTCGCAAGTTCGAGTTTTTAGAAAAAATTGCAGGGACCAAAGAGAGTTTGTTGCACAGCACAACTCAAACATAGGCACCCAGCGAGCACATCTCAGAAATATATCACTTGGGGGCTTCCGGCTTATTGAGCTAAGCTATGATTACCCTTTGATCCGGCTCATAGCCGCATTTATAGGTATTTGGGGGCTTCCTGTTCAAACATAGGTCGTATTCGAACCAAAGAGAACATAGCTGTCGGTACCCTCTTGATCGGCTAATGCCAAACTCACTAGGGGGATTCTTGATCGTATTCGAATCATAGCTTAACCCCTTTTGGGTCCGACTTGGATCGTATTCGAATCAGGGTCGTTAAAAACCTCTCAAAGTCATTTGGGGGCTTCCTATTCAAACATAGGTCGTATTCGAACCAAAAAGAACATAGCTGTCGATACCCTCTTGATCGGCACAACGCCAAAGCCACTGGGGCTGCATGATCGTATTCGAGTCCTAGCTTAACCCCTTTGGAACGGTTTACTGATCGTATTCGAATGAGAAACCTCGATTTTTATTTGGCTTAAGTTTTTGCAAACAATCTTTGGTTTTGTCTTGAGATTTTTTTGTTCAGATCTAAGTATAAGTGTGGTTTCGTTTAAACCCGGCTTGACTTTGGATGATAAGTCGCCATATATGACAATCATAAACATTTGGAAGTTTTTGGCTTCTAAAGATTGTGTTATCACCCTTACTGCACAGGTATCCTAAACCGGCAGCACGATTCAATATCACAGGAACCGATTTTTCAAACCGGGTTATATTATTCAAATCTTTAATAGCCAACATGGCTGGATTATTATTATGGTTATCAATAACCAATATTACGATTGAGGTTTTTAAATTCGCTTCAGCGCAATGGATATTATTTTATCAATGGATATAATTTATTCTACAATAGAAGGAATAGTCCCGAGTCGCTGCAGGCTTACGACCCGGTACTTGGGGGCTACATTATTCAAGTTGAGATTACATCAAATATGCAAGGCCCATGTCACTGCCAGCATGCACCATGGCACTTGGGGGCTAATGCAAAGTCATTTTATTGGCCTTATTGAAGACCTGACTCATCACATTGTAATGAGCCGGCCCTTGGGGGCTACCAATTGCTCCTCTCGGAAATTCAAGGTACACAAGCCTTAATCCATTATATTGAAAGATCCACTACTCAGTTGGTAGAGTACAAAGCTCTTAACCTTGTGGATGTGGGTTCAAGCCCCATAGTGGAGATTACATCATATGATGTTATTATCAATGAATCATATATAAAGTCCTAGCTCAATATTATCTTACTGAGCTGGCCCTTGGGGGCTACATGTTGCTGCTCAAGTTTACATGATCATATTTACAAAGTCCCTGCTCATTATTGCATAATGACCCAGCCCTTGGGGGCTACGCTGGTTGAATTTTTTATGAGCATAAGGCAATTACAAGTCCCAGGTTGCTGCAAGCATGACAACCCAACACTTGGGGGCTACAGGTGGTATGCATATAAGGGAGGAATAACTTCAAATTCTCGGTTTTAAGCAAATCGGGTATTATATTATTATCAGAGAAATTTGCAAAGTTTATGACCCGGCATCATCATAAGATTAACCCGGCATCAACAATAATTACATGACCCGACATCATTTGTTTATAACCCGACAATTTTGGTAATCATAAATCGGCAAGTTCTACATCTTCAAGCTGGCTGAATATCAGTTGAATATTTGAAGACCAATATTTTTGTCAAGTCAGAGCATTGAAGGCCGACTCAAATGGATTATTTATTTACAATATTTTTTCTACAAGCAAGTTGATTATGAAGCCGGCCTATTGACCTGGATTTTCTAGAAGGAGGAAATGATAAGGACTTAAGGATAATCAGGTGTCGGCTTACAAGAATATTTAACCCGGATCACAACCTGTCAAATTTGCTCTTGTGTTTATATTGCATATCAGTTTAACATGGATAATTCCAAATTAAACTGGGGGCTAATGTCGGGGATATACCCCGTGGTATGACCCGACCAGATATATGACCCAGCCAGACTTGACGTTTCATTGGTAACCCGCCAGAGGATTGGCGACTCACGTGTCTGGCGGTTCACTGGTGTGATGACTCACGAGCCTGAAGACTCATTGGTGACCCGGCGGGTGTTTCAGATGGATGACAAGTCCCAAGGCCCAAAAGGCCAGCTCATGTTATGATGGGCCGGATTAAGAGGAAAAACATAAGGAATATTCTCCTATAAAGGAAGCAAGACTAGGACTCCACTTGTGATAGAGTAATCCTAATCCTACTAGGACTAGTCATGTAACTCGCCCCTTCAACATATATAAAGAGGGGCAGGGCACCCCAAGAGGGAGATGCAAGAAACAATCTCTAGGGCTAGACACAAAGGGGGAGCCGGCTTATGCGTCGACTCTCTCATGAGCATAATGAGATCTAGCCACAAACAGCATGTAGGGCTATTCCGGATGATGTTTCCCGGGGCCCGAAGCTGTCTAAATCCTTGTCTTGTGTTGCATCTCTCGATTCCGCTCAACCTCTCTCAAGCTACTACAAAGATGCGTTGGCCTCATGACTAAGTCCTCACACTAGGACATCTGCCGTGACAATTCCACGACAGTTGGGGTTAGAAGGGGTGCAGCTGGTTCTCTGTCCAACTGGGTAGGGGTACAATCTGCGTGAGTCTGGGTTATGTGTGGTGGGGCTGGTTCTTGGGCAAGTACAACCGTGGTTCTATCTCCATCGACAGGTAGCACGATCTTTTCTGAAGACCATGTTTTTACTCCCACAGATACTGCCATCACCCCCTCCAATTGAAATGGCTGATAAACAAGAAAAGTAATTGAATGTACAGACATTGTAAGATAGACAGGTGCAATTGATAGTAGGGAAGAAAATAGGGCATGAAATAATTCACATTTATGTTGTCTAACCAAACAGAATAGCAGGACATAATTTCACATATATGATGGCTAATTAAACAAGATAGCATGACACAATTTCACATGTATGATGGCTAACTAAACATGATAGAATGACATACTTCAAAATATGATGACTATGTAAACAGGATGACATGATATAACTATACGATGTGTCTATTAAAGTGGTCGTCATGCCATAAATCACAAACATGCCGTCGATGGAAACATGATGGCATGATATAATTCATGGATAGAATGACATAATTCAAAATATGATGACTATGTGAACAGGATGAGATGATATAACTATATTATGTCTTTAGAAAATGGGTTGGCATGCCATAATTCAGATACATGTTGTCTATGTAAACATCATGGCATGATATAACTCAAATATATGATTTATGTACTAAGGGAGTGAGCAGAGGGCAATCACATATATGATGTGTCAACTAAGGAGATGGCATTCAATATCGTGTATATGATGTAAAAACTAAGCATTTCAATACAACATATGCATGATATGAGTAATATAACCCTGCCAAGTTTGAGCATACACCTCAGGGGGATAATGGGACTGGTCATCTGCCTCTGAATCCTCCTCTGAAGAGCTATCCGTAACCAGCAAGATATCTGCTTCACCAGGTAGCATTGTCTGCTTTGAAGACCTTGTTTTCACTCCAGATTTCTTCACCACCAATTCAAATGGTTGATGCACGGGAAGAGCAGTTGAATATACAAACATTGTCGAAAAAAGCAATGAGAAATACAAAAAAAGGACTGCATGATATAATTCACATATATGACGCTTGGCTAAACAACATGGCATTGCATAATTCACATATATAATGCCTTGCAACAAGATAACATTGCATAATTCACATATATAATGTCTTGCAACAAGATGGCATTGCATAATTCACATATATGGCAATTGGACACTAAACAGGTGGCATTCACATAAAGCATGTCTAAACTAAGAAAATGACATAGCAATGGAAGATACCGTACGCACGATATGAGCATCATAACCCTGCCAAGTTAGAGCATGCACCTCGGGGGGGGGGGATAGGACTGGTCATCTGTCTCTGAATCCTCCTCCGAGGAGCTATCTGTAACCAGCAAGACATGCGCTTCGTCAGATAGCATTGTCTACTCTCAAGACCTTGTTTCCACTCCAGATTTTTCCATGACTGTGCCGAATGGCCGATGCACAGGAAGAGTAATTGAATGTACTAAAATTGTTGACAAATTTAACACGTAATAAAAAATGATGTCATGATATAATTCACATATAAGATGACTGGCTAACTAGGGTGGCATTGCAAAATTCACATATATGATTCCTAGCTAAACAAGATGGCATTGCATGATTCACATATACGATAAAGAAACTAAACAGATGGCATTGACACAAAGCATGTGTAAACTAAGAAGATGACATCTTTAATGTATACAATAAGCAATGCAAGGCACCATATGCATGATATTACCAACATCAGCATGCCAAGTTAGAGCGAAGACCTCATGGGGTAAATAGGAGTGGTCTTCTGCTTCTGAATCCCCCTCAGAACACTCATCTTACTCTTGATTATGATCCGAAATGGGTGGAGGGGGGCTGCCTTTGCGCCCACCATGGAGCGACGTCTGCATGAAATTTTATCGCCACGCAAGGCTCGTCTCTTTTGGTCTACATTCAGCTCCATTGTGTACAATAACTGACATGCATAGGAATAAAACATAGTGAGATTATGTAAGGAGTGCATGCACAAATCTAGAGTGATGGTAGCAAACTGTGGATAGACCCAAAACAAATGATAGTAGGCAGATAATAGCTTTAGTCAAAAAATACAGATAATGGCTCCTTTAATGTTTGTTTGCACCCAACATGAAACTTATAGTAGACACCTGAGATTAACCAGATAGTAGACAGATAGTACTGGTTGCTGCCCCAATATGTACCCCACAACCATTTAAAAACTCAAGTTTCAGCATAAGTTTGGACATGAGTCGGAGTCTAATAGGTGAACACGACGATAAATTAGCATGTCATCATATTAAGCGACGCATAACGTAAGCAGACACGGAAGAGTGCAACCTCTCTTGCGGACCCGTGTAGTCCTCAAGGTCATCTGCTCAGTTGATGATGGTAATGTAGTTGTTGTGGCTACCGGCGGCGGGGAAGAAGATCTGAGGTGGCGAAAGATAGTCTAGAGAGCGGATCCCTGCTGTGGTGAACCCTTCCCTCGTTGGAGAAGCTGAGCTGGGGTGGAACACAGCACCGCAGGAGCAGGACAAACCACACAAGATTTTCTTTGACACATATCTGTAACAGAAGTAATTGTGTAAGGGCTTGTTTGAATTTGAGGATTCTAACAATGCAGGGATAGGAAATAGACAGGAATAGGATAGGAATGCACGTGCAAAACAGAGAATTTAAAAACACAGGATTTCTGCCAATCTGGGTGTTTGGTTCACAAGAATTGGAAGATCACAAGATGCAAAGAAGCATGGTGAGATTAAGTCAAACCACAAGAAGTGTACAACCTCTTTGGCGAAGCCATGTCGATCTTAGAGTGATTGGGTTGGCCGGTGAGGATGCTCCGGCTGACTTGGCTATCGGAGGAGGGGAAGAAGATCTTAGGCATCTGGAGATGGAGCCCGAGGTACTGCTCCGTTGTGATGGAGGGTTTCGTCGTTGGAGCAGCTCCGGTGAGTTGTACGATGCCGAGGCTGAAGCAGGAAAAGAGAGACAACGTTAACCTGAGTGGGATTCTAATAGCATCTCCAATAGATGACATAAAATACATAACCACAAAGTGCTAGATGTATACATCATATGCTCATCTCTGAACTTAACTGTCGAAACTGAACTTAACTGTCGAAACTGAATTTTGCTGTCGAAACTGAACGCACTAGAGGTGAGGCTACAAGTCAGTCGACTGGCTTTTTCATCTCTGGTCAGTCGATTTTGCAGCCATTGGATACGAAATCAAGGGCCTGCAGTTCATCTTCATCCTCCACCCCTGCCGCCTGCGGCCGACGGTGTGCCGCCCTGCCCGCCTGCGGCCGACGGTGTGCCGCCCTGCCCGCCCCGAAAACACTCCCCACTGCGGGTCCGCCGCCTCCCTGGCCATCCCTATAGCCCCCCCCCCCATGTCGAGATTTTTCTCCGGCGATCCCCACGCCACCGCCCACCACCGCCGGTGACCATCGCCCCACCTTGAACCCTAAGATAGATAGTGCGGTACCTCTCCGGCGAGCCCCCTCCCCGCTATGGCTGGTTCTTCCTTAACTCCGGCGAGCCCCCCACCCCTTGAAAATTGATTGACCCAAAAGTCGATTCAGTCGACTGAAGTGTAGCTAAATCAGAGCAGCATCGCAAGTAAGAGCAAGAGCGAGAGCAGCAGCGCGAGCAAGAGCAAGAGCAGGAGCAGACCAGGCAGGCGACCAAGAGCAAGAGCAGAGCAGCAGTGCATGCGAGAGCTAAAGCAACAACATCTCCTATTGATGTGGACGTCGTCGCCGAGGGAGCGACGCCGTGGAGGAAGTGGCCGGCGACGCCGTCGTGGATGGAGCCGCGCTGTGTCGGCTCGGGACTGAGCACCGGCAACACCGTGAGATCGAATCAAGAAGAAAATGTGGCGATTAATGTACAACCTCTTTGGTGGCGCCGATTAGGCCACAACTTCATTTGAGGAAACGGTGATGATGATACTCTTCCGGGGTGCAGGTGAAGACGGCGGTGTGGGAATGGAGGTGACGCGAAAGACGAGGGGAACGTCGGGGCAGCTCCTTGCAGGTGGAGGGCGGGGTGGCTGAACCGGCGTGACGACCGGATCGACGACGGATCCTCATCCGGTACGGTGGATGAGGGACGTCGAGGTGTTGCTGTGGACGAGGTCGTCGGGGAAGAGGCTCTGGCTGGGTGGCGGACGGAGGAGGGTGTTGGGCTTCGCGGGTTTTGCCGGCCTTGGTGTACGAATGGGTGGGCGGATAGGATGGGAGGAACGCACTTGTCCGAAATGTGGGGTAAGTTACGAAAGTACTCCCACCGATTTGAGGCAGTTCTTTCGGTTCAGGGGTATCACGGGCATTTCGCATGTCGGGATTTCAAAGGAGGTGGGAGTTTTCGCACGCGTTGTAATTTTGGAATAGCAAGGCGCGGGTTGAGATGGAGGGAGTTGTCGGAGCACAACCAGACAAAGATATATCTTAAATATTTCGGGCTAACAAGGCGTGGGTTGAAGAGGCGGGAGTTTCACAGCATGATAGACTGAGACGCTAGCTTGAAATTTCGGCATAACAAGGCGTGGCTTGAAATTTCGGGAGAACAAGCTTAACGTGTACCAAAAAAAGACAATTTAGACCAGTATGATATACTACGTACAATGTGTTTAACACGCACAACGCACACACAGACACCATTTAGACTAGTAAGGTACACGTGCATTGCAAGCATGAGATTTGGCAACCAAATTATGAATAAATACCACATTATAGCAAGTAAGCTTTGAGTCATATATGCATGATGTAGAATAGTTCATTTCATTCAAAATCATCTAGTTTTTATAAGAAAGCTAATCTATTTTAAGATTCATAGAATTGTGCGTTGTAAGGCATAAAGTAAATACAAATCATGTAGAAAAACATTTGGGAAATTCTGATACGGAAGGTTCTAGAACAAAGAAGAAGTGCTTGTGTTTTGAGGTTTGTGCATTATGTTGGGGAACGTTGCAGAAAACAAAAATTTTCCTACGGTTTCACCAAGATCCATCTAGGAGTTCATCTAGCAACGAGTGATCGGATTGCATCTACATACCTTTGTAGATCACGCGCGGAAGCGTTCAAAGAACGGGGATGAGGAAGGTGTACTCGACGTGATCCAAATCACCGGAGATCCTAGCGCCGAACGGACGGCACCTCCGCGTTCAACACACATACGGTCAGCGTAACGTCTCCTCCTTCTTGATCCAGCAAGGGGGAAGGAGAGGTTGAGGAAGATGGCTCTAGCAGCAGCACGATGGCGTGGTGGTGATGGAGCTGCAGTACTCCGGCAGGGCTTCGCCAAGCACTATGGAGGAGGAGGAGGTGTTGGAGAGGGAGAGGGAGGCACCAAAGGCGTGGGGTGAGAAGTCCTCCATATCCCCACTATATATAGGAGGGCCAAGGGGGGGGGGGCGCCGGCCCTAGGAGATCCAATCTCCTAGGGGGGCGGCGGCCAAGGGAGGAATCCCTCCCCCCAAAGGCACCTAGGAGGTGCCTTCCCCTTTTGGGACTCTTCCCTTCTTGAACCCTAGGCGCATGGGCCTCTTGGGGCTGGTGCCCTTGGCCCATGTAGGCCAAGGCACACACCCCTACAGCCCATGTGCCCCCCCGGGGCAGGTGGCCCCACCCGGTGGACCCCCGGGACCCTTCCGGTGGTCCCAGTACAATACCGGTGACCCCGAAACTTGTCCCGATGCCCGAAATAGCACTTCCTATATATAATTCTTTACCTCCGGACCATTCCGAAACTCCTCGTGACGTCCGGGATCTCATCCGGGACTCCGAACAACATTCGGGTTACTGCATATACATATCCCTACAACCCTAGCGTCACCGAACCTTAAGTGTGTAGACCCTACGGGTTCGGGAGACATGTAGACATGACCGAGATCGCTCTCCGGTCAATAACCAACAGTGGGATCTGGATACCCATGTTGGCTCCCACATGCTCCTCGATGATCTCATCGGATGAACCACGATGTCGAGGATTCAATCAATCCCGTATACAATTCCCTTTGTCAATCGGTATGTTACTTGCCCGAGATTCGATCGTCGGTATCCCAATACCTCGTTCAATCTCGTTACCGGCAAGTCACTTTACTCGTACCGTAATGCATGATCCCGTGACCAGACATTTGGCCACTTTGAGCTCATTATGATGATGCATTACCGAGTGGGCCCAGTGATACCTCTCCGTCATGTGGAGTGACAAATCCCAGTCTTGATCCGTGTCAACCCAACAGACACTTTCGGAGATACCCGTAGTATACCTTTATAGTCACCCAGTTACGTTGTGACGTTTGGTACACCCAAAGCACTCCTACGGTATCCGGGAGTTACACGATCTCATGGTCTAAGGAAAAGATACTTGACATTGGAAAACTCTAGCAAACGAACTATATGATCTTGTGCTATGTTTAGGATTGGGTCTTGTCCATCACATCATTCTCCTAATGATGTGATCTCGTTATCAATGACATCCAATGTCCATAGTCAGGAAACCATGACTATCTGTTGATCAACGAGCTAGTCAACTAGAGGCTTACTAGGGACATGTTGGTGTCTATTATTCACACATGTATTATGATTTCCGGATAACACAATTATATCATGAATAAAGACAATTATCATGAACAAGGAAATATAATAATAATGCTTTTATTATTGCCTCTAGGGCATATTTCCAACAGTCTCCCACTTGCACTAGAGTCAATAATCTAGTTACATTGTGATGAATCGAACACCCATGGAATTCTGGTGTTGATCATGTTTTGCTCTAGGGAGAGGCTTAGTCAACGGATCTGCTACATTCAGATCTGTATGGACTTTACAAATTTCTATGTCTCCATCTTGAACATTTTCACGAATGGAGTTGAAGCGACGCTTGATGTGCCTTGTCTTCTTGTGAAACCTGGGCTCCTTGGCAAGAGCAATAGCTCCAGTGTTGTCACAGAAAAGCTTGATCGGCCCCGACGCATTGGGTATGACTCCTAGGTCGGTGATGAACTCCTTCACCCAAATTGCTTCATGCGCTGCCTCCGAGGCTGCCATGTACTCCGCTTCACATGTAGATCCCGCCACGACGCTCTGCTTGCAACTGCACCAGCTTACTGCCCCACCATTCAATATATACACGTATCCGGTTTGTGACTTAGAGTCATCCAGATCTGTGTCAAAGCTAGCGTCGACGTAACCTTTTACGACGAGCTCTTCGTCACCTCCATAAACAAGAAACATTTCCTTAGTCCTTTTCAGGTACTTCAGGATATTCTTGACCGCTGTCCAGTGTTCCTTGCCGGGATTACTTTGGTACCTTCCTACCAAACTTACGGCAAGGTTTACATCAGGTCTGGTACACAGCATGGCATACATAATAGAACCTATGGCTGAGGCATAGGGGATGACACTCATCTCTTCTATATCTTCTGCCGTGGTTGGACATTGAGCCGAGCTCAATTTCACACCTTGCAACACAGGCAAGAACCCCTTCTTAGACTGATCCATATTGAACTTCTTCAATATCTTATCAAGGTAGGTGCTTTGTGAAAGACCTATGAGGCGTCTTGATCTATCTCTATAGATCTTGATGCCTAATATATATGCAGCTTCTCCAAGGTCCTTCATTGAAAAACTCTTATTCAAGTAGGCCTTAATGCTGTCCAAGAGTTCTATATCATTTCCCATCAAAAGTATGTCATCTACATATAATATGACAAATGCTACAGAGCTCCCACTCACTTTCTTGTAAACACAGGCTTCTCCATAAGTCTGCGTAAACCCAAACGCTTTGATCATCTCATCAAAGCGAATGTTCCAACTCCGAGATGCTTGCACCAGCCCATAAATCGAGCGTTGGAGCTTGCACACCTTGTCAGCATTCTTAGGATTGACAAAACCTTCCGACTGCATCATATACAATTCTTCCTTAAGGAAACCATTAAGGAATGCCATTTTGACGTCCATTTGCCATATCTCATAATCGTAGAATGCGGCAATAGCTAACATGATTCGGACGGACTTTAGCTTCGCTACCGGTGAGAAAGTCTCATCGTAGTCAACCCCTTGAACTTGTCGATAACCCTTAGCGACAAGCCGAGCTTTATAGATGGTCACATTACCATCCGCGTCTGTCTTCTTCTTAAAGATCCATTTATTTTCTATGGCTCGCCGCTCAATAGGCAAGTCAGTCAAAGTCCATACTTCGTTTTCATACATGGATCCTATCTCGGATTTCATGGCTTCCAGCCATTTGTCGGAATCCGGGCCCGCCATCGCTTCTTCATAGTTCGAAGGTTCACTGTTGTCCAACAACATGATTTCCAAGACAGGGTTGCCGTACCACTCTGGTGCGGAATGTGTCCTTGTGGACCTTCGAATTTCAGTAGGAGCTTGATCAGAAGTATCTTGATCATTATCATTAACTTCCTCTCTAGTCGGTGCAGGCACCTCAGGAACATTTTCTTGAGTTGCGCCATTTTCCGGTTCAAGAGGTAATACTTCATCAAGGTCTACTTTCCTCCCACTTACTTCTTTCGAGAGAAACTCCTTCTCTAGAAAGGATCCATTCTTGGCAACAAAGATCTTGCCTTCGGATCTGAGGTAGAAGGTATACCCAATAGTTTCTTTAGGGTATCCTATGAAGACGCATTTTTCCGACTTGGGTTTGAGCTTTTCAGGTTGAAGTTTCTTGACATAAGCATCGCATCCCCAAACTTTTAGAAACGACAGCTTAGGTTTCTTCCCAAACCATAATTCATACGGTGTCGTCTCAACGGATTTCGACGGAGCCCTATTTAAAGTGAATGCGGCAGTCTCTAAAGCATAGCCCCAAAAAGAAAGCGGTAAATCGGCAAGAGACATCATAGATCGCACCATATCTAATAGAGTGCGATTATGACATTCGGACACACCATTACGCTGAGGTGTTCCAGGCGGCGTGAGTTGTGAAACTATTCCACATTTTCTTAAGTGCGTGCCAAACTCGTGACTCAAGTATTCTCCTCCGCGATCTGATCGCAGGAACTTGATTTTCCTGTCACGTTGATTCTCAACCTCACTTTGAAATTCCTTGAACTTTTCAAAGGTTTCAGACTTGTGTTTCATTAAGTAGACATACCCATATCTACTCAAGTCATCAGTGAGGGTGAGAACATAACAATAGCCACCGCGAGCCTCAACACTCATTGGACCGCACACATCAGTATGTATGATTTCCAATAAGTTGGTTGCTCGCTCCATTGTTCCTGAGAACGGAGTCTTGGTCATTTTACCCATGAGGCATGGTTCGCACGTGTCAAATGATTCGTAATCAACAGACTCTAAAAGTCCATCAGCATGGAGCTTCTTCATGCGTTTGACACCTATGTGACCAAGGCGGCAGTGCCACAAATATGTGGGACTATCATTATCAATCTTACATCTTTTGGTACTCACACTATGAACATGTGTAGTATTACGCTCGAGATTCATTAAGAATAAACCATTCACCATCGGAGCATGACCATAAAACATATCTCTCATATAAATAGAACAACCATCATTCTCGGATTTAAATGAGTAGCCATCTCGAATTAAACGAGATCCTGATACAATGTTCATGCTCAAAGCTGGCACTAAATAACAATTATTAAGGTTTAAAACTAATCCCGAAGGTAAATTTAGAGGTAGCGTGCCGACGGCGATCACATTGACCTTGGAACCATTCCCGACTCGCATCGTCACCTCGTCCTTCGCCAGTCTCCGCTTATTCCGCAGCTCCTGTTTTGAGTTACAAATGTGAGCAACCGCACCGGTATCAAATACCCAGGAGCTACTACGAATACTGGTAAGGTACACATCAATTACATGTATATCACATATACCTTTCGTTTTGCCGGCCTTCTTCTCCGCTAAGTACTTGGGGCAGTTCCGCTTCCAGTGACCACTTCCCTTGCAATAAAAGCACTCAGTCTCGGGCTTGGGTCCATTCTTTGGTTTCTTCCCGGCAGCTTGCTTACCGGGCGCGGCAACTCCCTTGCCGTCCTTCTTGAAGTTCTTCTTACCCTTGCCTTTCTTGAACTTAGTGGTTTTATTCACCATCAACACTTGATGTTCCTTTTTGACTTCTACCTCTACTGATTTCAGCATTGCAAATAATTCGGGAATGGTCTTTTCCATCCCCTGCATATTGAATTTCATCACAAAGCTCTTGTAGCTCGGTGGAAGCGACTGGAGGATTCTGTCAATGACCGCGTCATCCGGGAGATTAACTCCCAGCTGAGTCAAGTGGTTATGTAACCCAGACATAGTGAGTATGTGCTCACTGACAGAACTGTTTTCCTCCATCTTACAGCTGAAGAATTTGTCGGAGACTTCATATCTCTCGACTCGGGCATGAGCTTGAAAAACCATTTTCAGCTCTTCGAACATCTCATATGCTCCATGTCTCTCAAAACGATTTTGGAGCCCCGGCTCTAAGCTGTAAAGCATGCCGCACTGAACGAGGGAGTAGTCATCAACACGTGTCTGCCAAGTGTTCATAACGTCTTGGTTCTGTGGGACGGGTGCGTCACCTAGCGGTGCTTGTAGGACATAATCTTTCTTGGCAGCTATGAGGATGATCCTCAGGTTCCGGACCCAGTCCGTATAGTTGCTGCCATCGTCTTTCAGCTTGGTTTTCTCTAGGAACGCGTTGAAGTTGAGGACTATGTTGGCCATTTGATCTACAAGACATATTGTAAAGATTTTAGACTAAGTTCATGATAATTAAGTTCATCTAATCAAATTATACAATGAACTCCCACTTAGATAGACATCCCTCTAGTAATCTAAGTATAACATGATCCG
This sequence comes from Triticum urartu, assembly GCF_003073215.2. NCBI lineage: Eukaryota > Viridiplantae > Streptophyta > Magnoliopsida > Poales > Poaceae > Triticum > Triticum urartu. The sequence continues at coordinate 313,840,622 of NC_053022.1, read as the reverse complement.
AGTTAACTAGGCCGTGTCCGATCATCACGTGAGACGGACTAGTCAACATCGGTGAACATCTTCATGTTGATCGTATCTTCTATACTTGGCAAGAGCAATAGCTCCAGTGTTGTCATAGAAAAGCTTGATCGGCCCCGACGCATTGGGTATGACTCCTAGGTCGGTGATGAACTCCTTCACCCAAATTGCTTCATGTGCTGCCTCCAAGGCTGCCATGTACTCCACTTCACATGTAGATCCCGCCACGACGCTCTACTTGCAACTGCACCAGCTTACTGCCCCACCATTCAATATATACACTTATCCGGTTTGTGACTTAGAGTCATCCAGATCTGTGTCGAAGCTAGCGTCGACGTAACCTTTTACGACGAGCTCTTCGTCACCTCCATAAACGAGAAACATTTCCTTAGTCCTTTTCAGGTACTTCAGGATATTCTTGACCGCTGTCCAGTGTTCCTTTCCAGGATTACTTTGGTACCTTCCTACCAAACTTACGGCAAGGTTTACATCAGGTCTGGTACACAGCATATGGCATACATAATAGAACCTATGGCTAAGGCATAGGGGATGACACTCATCTCTTCTATTCTTCTGCCGTGGTCGGACATTGAGCCGAGCTCAATTTCACACCTTGCAACACAGGCAAGAACCCCTTCTTAGACTGATCCATATTGAACTTCTTCAATATCTTATCAAGGTATGTGCTTTGTGAAAGAACCTATGAGGCGTCCTTGATCTATCTCTGTAGATCTTGATGCCTAATATATAAGCAGCTTCTCCAAGGTCCTTCATTGAAAAACTTTTATTCAAGTAGGCCTTATGCTGTCCAAGAGTTCTATATCATTTCCCATCAAAAGTATGTCATCTACATATAATATGAGAAATGCTACAGAGCTCCCACTCACTTTCTTGTAAACACAGGCTTCTCCATAAGTCTGCGTAAACCCAAACGCTTTGATCATCTCATCAAAGCGAATGTTCCAACTCCGAGATGCTTGCACCAGCCCATAAATCGAGCGTTGGAGCTTGCACACCTTGTTAGCATTCTTAGGATCGACAAAACCTTCCAGCTGCATCATATACAATTCTTCCTTAAGGAAACCATTAAGGAATGCCGTTTTGACGTCCATTTGCCATATCTCAATAATCTAGAATGCGGCAATAGCTAACATGATTCGGACGGACTTTAGCTTCGCTACCGGTGAGAAAGTCTCATCGTAGTCAACCCCTTGAACTTGTCGATAACCCTTAGCGACAAGCCTAGCTTTATAGATGGTCACATTACCATCCGCGTCTATCTTCTTCTTAAAGATCCATTTATTTTCTATGGCTCGCCACTCAACAGGCAAGTCAGTCAAAGTCTATAATTTGTTTTCATACATGGATCCTATCTCGGATTTCATGGCTTCCAGCCATTTGTCGGAATCCGGGCCCGCCATCGCTTCTTCATAGTTCGAAGGTTCACTGTTGTCCAACAACATGATTTCCAAGACAGGGTTGCCGTACCACTCTGGTGCGGAACGTGTCCTTGTGGACCTTCGAATTTCAGTAGGAGCTTGATCAGAAGTATCTTGATCATTATCATTAACTTCCTCTCTAGTCGGTGCCGGCACCTCAGGAACATTTTCTTGAGTTGCGCCATTTTCCGGTTCAAGAGGTAATACTTCATCAAGGTCTACTTTCCTCCCACTTACTTCTTTCGAGAGAAACTCCTTCTCTAGAAAGGATCCATTCTTGGCAACAAAGATCTTGCCTTCGGATCTGAGGTAGAAGGTATACCCAATAGTTTCTTTAGGGTATCCTATGAAGACGCATTTTTCCGACTTGGGTTCGAGCTTTTCAGGTTCAAGTTTCTTGACATAAGCATCGCATCCCCAAACTTTTAGAAACGACAGCTTAGGTTTCTTCCCAAACCATAATTCATACGGTGTTGTCTCAACGGATTTCGACGGAGCCCTATTTAAAGTGAATGCGGCAGTCTCTAAAGCATAGCCCCAAAAAGAAAGCGGTAAATCGGCAAGAGACATCATAGATCGCTCCATATCTAATAGAGTGCGATTACGACGTTCGGACACACCATTACGCTGAGGTGTTCCAGGCGGCGTGAGTTGTGAAACTATTCCACATTCTCTTAAGTGTGTGCCAAACTCGTGACTCAAGTATTCTCCTCCACGATCTGATCGTAGAAACTTGATTTTCCTGTCACGTAGATTCTCAACCTCACTCTGAAATTCCTTGAACTTTTCAAAGGTTTCAGACTTGTGTTTCATTAAGTAGATATACCCATATCTACTCAAATCATCAGTGAGGGTGAGAACATAACGATAGCCACCGCGAGCCTCAACACTCATTGGACCGCACACATCAGTATGTATGATTTCCAATAAGTTGGTTGCTCGCTCCATTGTTCCTGAGAACGGAGTCTTGGTCATCTTACCCATGAGGCATGGTTCGCACGTGTCAAATGATTTCGTTAATCAAGAAGACTCTAAAAGTCCATCTGCATGGAGCTTCTTCATGCGTTTGACACCTATGTGACCAAGGCGGCAGTGCCACAAGTATGTGGGACTATCATTATCAACTTTATATCTTTTGGTACTCACACTATGAATATGTGTAGCATTACGCTCGAGATTCATTAAGAATAAACCATTCACCATAGGAGCATGACCATAAAACATATCTCTCATATAAATAGAACAACCATTATTCTCGGATTTAAATGAGTAGCCATCTCAAATTAAACGAGATCCCGATACAATGTTCATGCTCAAAGCTGGCACTAAATAACAATTATTAAGGTTTAAAACTAATCCCTAAGGTAAATATAGAGGTAGCGTGCCGACGGCGATCACATTGACCTTGGAACCATTCCCGACGCGCATCGTCACCTCGTCCTTTGCCAGTCTCTGCTTATTCCGCAGCCCCTGCTTTGAGTTACAAATGTGAGAAACTGCACCGGTATCTAATACCCAGGAGCTACTACGGGTACTAGTAAGGTACACATCAATTACATGTATATCATATATACCTTTTGTTTTGCCGGCCTTCTTGTCCGCTAAGTATTTGGGGCAGTTCCGCTTCCAGTGACCACTTCCCTTGCAATAAAAGCACTCAGTCTCGGGCTTGGGTCCATTCTTTGGCTTCTTCCGGCAGCTTCCTTACCGGGCGCGACAACTCCCTTGTCGTCCTTCTTGAAGTTCTTGTTACCCTTGCCTTTCTTGAACTTAGTGGTTTTATTCACCATCAACACTTGATGTTCCTTTTTGACTTCTACCTCTGCTGATTTCAGCATTGCAAATAATTCGGGAATGGTCTTTTCCATCCCCTGCATATTGAATTTCATCACAAAGCTCTTGTAGCTCGGTGGAAGCGACTGGAGGATTCTGTCAATGACCGCGTCATCCGGGAGATTAACTCCCAGCTGAGTCAAGCGGTTATGTAACCCAGACATAGTGAGTATGTGCTCACTGACAGAACTGTTTTCCTCCATCTTACAGCTGAAGAATTTGTCGGAGACTTCATATCTCTCGACACGAGCATGAGCTTGAAAAACCATTTTCAGCTCTTCGAACATCTCATATGCTCCATGTCTCTCAAAACGCTTTTGGAGCCCCGGCTCTAAGCTGTAAAGCATGCCGCACTGAACGAGGGAGTAGTCATCAACACGTGTCTGCCAAGCGTTCATAACGTCTTGGTTCTGTGGGACGGGTGCGTCACCTAGCGGTGCTTGTAGGACATAATCTTTCTTGGCAGCTATGAGGATGATCCTCAGGTTCCGGACCCAGTCCGTAGAGTTGCTGCCATCGTCTTTCAGCTTGGTTTTCTCTAGGAACGTGTTGAAGTTGAGGACTACGTTGGCCATTTGATCTACAAGACATATTGTAAAGATTTTAGACTAAGTTCATGATAATTAAGTTCATCTAATCAAATCATACAATGAACTCCCACTTAGATATACATCCCTCTAGTAATCTAAGTATAACATGATCCGAGTTAACTAGGCCGTGTTTGATCATCACGTGAGACGGACTAGTCAACATCGGTGAACATCTTCATGTTGATCGTATCTTCTATACGACTCATGCTCGACCTTTCGGTCTTCTGTGTTCCGAGGCCATGTCTGTACATGCTAGGCTCATCAAGTCAACCTAAGTGTTTGCATGTGTAAATCTGTCTTACACCCGTTGTATGCGAACGTTAGAATCTAACACCCGATCATCACGTGGTGCTTCGAAACAACGTACTGTCGCAACGGTGCACAGTTAGGGGGAACACTTTCTTGAAATTATTATGAGGGATGATCTTATTTACTACCGTCGTTCTAAGTAAACAAGATGCAAAACATGATAAACATCACATGCAATCAAATAATAGTGACATGATATGGCCAATATCACATAGCTCCTTTGATCTCCATCTTGGGGCTCCATGATCATCTTGTCACCGGCATGACACCATGATCTCCATCATCGTGTCTCCATGAATTTGCTCGCCAACTATTACTTCTACTACTATGGCTAACGCGTTTAGCAATAAAGTAAAGTAATTTACATGGCGTTTCTCAATGACACACAGGTCATACAAAAAATAAAGACAACTCCTATGGCTCCTGCACTCCTATGGCTCCTGCCGGTTGTCATACTCATCGACATGCAAGTCGTGATTCCTATTACAAGAACATGATCTCATACATCACATATATATCATTCATCATTCATCACAACTTTGGCCATATCACATCACAAATCACTTGCTGCAAAAACAAGTTAGACGTCCTCTAATTGTTGTTGCAAGTTTTACGTGGCTGCAAAAGGGTTCTAGCAAGAACGTTTTCTTACCTACGTAATAGCCACAACGTGGTTTTTCAACGTCTATTTACCCTTCATAAGGACCCTTTTCATCGAATCCGCTCCAACTAAAGTGGGAGAGACAGACACCCGCTAGCCACCTTATGCAACTAGTGCATGTCAGTCGGTGGAACCAGTCTCACGTAAGCGTACGTGTAAGGTCGGTCCGGGCCGCTTCATCCCACAATACCGCTGAAGCAAGATAAGACTAGTAGCGGCAAGAAAGTTGACAACATCTACGCCCACAACAGATTGTGTTCTACTCGTGCAAGGAGAACTACGCATAGACCTAGCTCATGATGCCACTGTTGGGGAACGTTGCAGAAAACAAAAATTTTCCTACGGTTTCACCAAGATCCATCTATGAGTTCATATAGCAACGAGTGATTGGATTGCATCTACATACCTTTGTAGATCACGAGCGGAAGCGTTCAAAGAACGGGAATGAGGAAGACGTACTCGACGTGATCCAAATCACCGGAGATCCTAGCGCCGAACGGGCGGCACCTCCGTGTTCAACACACGTACGGTCAGCGTGACGTCTCCTCCTTCTTGATCCAGCAAGGGGGGAGGAGAGGTTGATGAAGATCCAGCAGCACGACGGCGTGGTGGTGGATGCAGGGCGTCACAGCAGCAGGGCTTCGCCGTATACTGCGAGAGAGACAGAGGTGTAGCAGGGGAGAGGGAGGCGCCAAGACTCAAGGTATGGCTGCCCCCTCCCTCCCCCCCCCTTATATAGGCTCCCCTAGGGGGGGCGCCGGCCCTAGGAGATGGGATCTCCTAGGGGGGGCGCCGGCCAAGGGTGGAGTAGCCCCCAAGGCAAGGTGGGGCGCCCCCCCCCCACCCCTAGGGTTCCAACCCTAGGCGCATGGGGTGGGCCTAGGGGGGCGCACCAGCCCACTATGGGCTGGTTCCCCTCCCCACTTTGGCCCATGGGGCCCTCCGGGATGGGTGGCCCCACCCGGTGGACCCCCGGGACCCTTCCGGTCGTCCCGGTACAATACCGGTGACCCCGAAACTCTCCCGACGGCCGAAACTGCACTTCCTATATATAATTCTTCACCTCCGGACCATTTCGGAACTCCTCGTGACGTCCAAGATCTCATCCGGGACTCCGAACAACTTTTGGGTTACTGCATATTCATATCTCTACAACCCTAGCGTCACCAAACCTTAAGTGTGTAGACCCTACGGGTTCGGGAGACATGTAGACATGACCGAGACGGCTCTCCGATCAATACCAACAGCGGGATCTGGATACCCATGTTGGCTCCCACATGCTCCTCGATGATCTCATCGGATGAACCACGATGTCGAGGATTCAAGCAACCCCGTATACAATTCCCTTTGTCAATCGGTACGTTACTTGCCCGAGATTCGATCGTCGGTATCCCAATACCTCGTTCAATCTCGTTACTGGCAAGTCACTTTACTCGTACCGTAATGCATGATCCCGTGACCAGACACTTGGTCACTTTGAGCTCATTATGATGATGCATTACCGAGTGGGCCCAGAGATACCGCTCCGTCATACGGAGTGATAAATCCCAGTCTTGATCCGTGTCAACCCAACAGACACTTTCGGAGATACCCGTAGTATACCTTTATAGTCACCCAGTTACGTTGTGACGTTTGGTATACCCAGAGCACTCCTACGGTATCTGGGAGTTACACGATCTCATGGTCTAAGGAAAAGATACTTGACATTGGAAAAACTCTAGCAAACGAACTATACGATCTTGTGCTATGTTTAGGATTGGGTCTTGTCCATCACATCATTCTCCTAATGATGTGATCCCGTTATCAATGACATCCCCATGTCCATAGTCAGGAAACCATGACTATCTGTTGATCAACGAGCTAGTCGACTAGAGGCTTACTAGGGACATGTTGGTGTCTGTGTATTCACACATGTATTACGATTTCCGGATAACACAATTATAGCATGAATAAAAGACAATTATCATGAACAAGGAAATATAATAATAATCCTTTTATTATTGCCTCTAGGGCATATTTCCAACAGGTCGAACTCCCACAAATTGAATGCCCATCATTGACACGGGAGGATCCGGCGGAAGAGCATGACCTGGACCACATTGACGAGCCTGATTTTCTTGCCCATCATGTTTCAGATACATTTCTGGAGTCCGGTCAGCTCCACCGATGAACCCCAGGATAGGCCCTTCTCTTTCCAGGAGGTGAGCCACGTGGGGATTCCAGATCGGAACTTGAGGGCCGCCACCCACTTGGTGTCGCGCGGCTCGGTAATGTAGAACCACCCCGATTGCCACCCCTTTATGGTCTCCACATAGGAGCCTTCGAGCCAGGTGACGTTGGGCATTTTGCCCACCATGGCGCCTCCGCACTCCGCTTGCTGGCCGACCACCACCTTCGGTTTAACATTGAAGGTCTTCAGCCAGAGGCCGAAGTGGGGTTAATGCGAAGGAAGGCCTCGCACACGACGATAAACGCCGAGATGTTGAGGATGAAATTGGGGGCCAGATCGTGAAAGTCCAGCCCATAGTAGAACATGAGCCTGCGGACAAACGGGTGGAGGGGAAATCCCAGTCCGCGGACGAAGTGGGTAAGAAAAACCACCCTCTCATGGGGTCTTGGAGTAGGGACGATCTGCCCCGCATCTGGCAGCCGGTGTGCGATGTCTGCAGCCAGGTATCCGGCTCTCCGTAGATTTGTGATGTTCTCCTCCATAACGGAGGAGACCATCCACTTGCCTCCCGCTCCGGACATGCTCGGAGTGGTTCGAGGGGAAAATGTGAACTTGGGTGCTGGAGCTCGAGTGCGCGAGAATGGACGAGCAGGGAGGAAGAAGGCGTGGGTAAAGAGAGGAATCCTTGTCCCTTTATAAGGGCGGAAGAAACTATACGCCTCCCCACCTGCCTGGTAAACTTGCTTATTCCCCAAGCGTCGTAATTGATGGCACGGTTGGCTTACCCACGCCCATATTGATGAGAATCCTGTGATAAGGGGACACGATCTCTGCTTCGACAAGACGTGCCAATAAAACCGCCTTGCAATATGCGCAGTAGCTGGTTGATAAAAATGGTTCGAATAATAACCAGGCCGCGGTATGATGTCATGCTGCAGAATGTGTCAGCAGATTAGATTTGTGGAAATATTATTCTCTCTACAGGAAGAACCTGCCTTGCAATGCCGAAGACAATATGCGCGCCGGACTCATCGTCATTGAAGCATGGTTCAGGGGCTACTGAGGGAGTCCTGGATTAGGGGGTCCTCGGACGGCCGGACTATATACTTTAGCCGGACTGTTGGACTATGAAGATACAAGATTGAAGACTTCGTCTCATGTCTGGATGGGACTCTCCATGGCGTGGAAGGCAAGCTTGGCAATACGAATATGTAGATCTCCTCCCTTGTAACTGACTCTGTGTAACCCTAGCCCCCTCCAGTGTCTATATAAACCGGAGGGTTTAGTCCGTATGACAACAACAATCATACCATAGGCTAGCTTCTAGGGTTTAGCCTCTACGATCTCGTGTTAGATCAACTCTTGTAATACTCATATCATCAAGATCAATCAAGCAGGAAGTAGGGTATTACCTCCATTGAGAGGGCCCGAACCTGGGTAAAACATCGTGTCCCCAGCCTCCTGTTACCATCCGCCTTAGACGCACAGTTCGGGATCCCCTACCCGAGATCCGCCGGTTTTGATACCGACACACATCACAAGAAGCTTGCAAGCAAAGTGAATAAGGAGTTAGTTACGAGATGATGTATTACGGAATGAGTAAATAGACTTGGCGGTAGCGAGATTGAAACTAGGTATGTAGATACTGACAATCGAATCTCGTGCAAGTAACATATCAACAGACAAAGGGAATTACGTATGTTGTCATAAAGGTACGACCGATAAAGATCTTCGTGGAATATGTAGGAACTAATATGGGCATCCAGGTTCCGCTATTGGTTATTGACCGGAGAGGTCTCTCGGTCATGTCTACATAGTTCTCGAACTCGTAGGTTCCGCACGCTTAACGTTTGTTGACGATATAGTATTATATGAGTTATGTGATTTGGTGATCGAATGTTGTTCGGAGTCCCGGATGAGATCACGGACATGACGAGGAGCTCCAGAATGGTCCGAAGGTAAAGATTCATATATAGGACGATACTATTTGGACAACAGAAGAGTTTCGAGTGCACTGGGTAGTCATCTAATCACCAGAAAGCGTTTTGGACACCCCCGAGAGGTCTATGTGCCTAATGGGCCAAAGGGGAGGACACACCAGCCCACATAGGGGCTGGCGTGCCCCTCTCCCTGGTCGCCGGTCCTAGGGGAAGGAAAGGGGGAGGGTTCGCCCCTCCTGCCTTTCCCCTCCATGTGAGAAAGAAATGGGGGGGCGCCACCTCCCCCTGCCTTCCTCCCGCACACAAACAAGGAAGGGGGCGCGGCTTGGGCAGGAGCCCAAGTGGGATTCGGCCCAACTTGGGGCGCCTCCTGTCTGACTCCCCTCTCCCCCCACCTATATATATGTCGGACGGGGTGCCACACATAACCACGACAATCTCTTAGCCGTGTGCGGCGCCCCTGTCCACAGTTTCATCCCACGGTCATATCTTTGTAGTGCTTAGGCGAAGCCCTGCGAAGATAGCATCACCACCACCGCCACCACGTCGTCGTGCTGTCGAAACTCGTCTACTACTTCGCCCGTCTTGCTGGATCAAGAAGGCGAGGACGTCACAGAGCTGAACGTGCGCTGAACGCGGAGGTGTCATACGTTTGGTACTTGATCCGTTGGATCGCGAAGAAGTTCGACTACATCAACCGCGTTACTTAACGCTTCCGCTTACGGTCTACGAGGGTGCGTAGACATACTCTCCAATCTCGTAGCTATGCATCTCCATGGATAGATCTTGCGTGTGCGCAGAATTTTTTTTATTTTCCATGCAACGTTTCCCAACAGGTGTACCTTGCAAAAGCTATTGGGAGTATCTTGCACCACACAGCCAGAAGGCAGCCTCCGGCACTTCATATTTGCAATGGTGGATGCCATAGCTAGGCCTTGCTCCATCATCAACCCATCAATGGAAACATCCACTACAGCCCATAAACCCTCAACCAACTGTTTGCAGAACCTGAGGAAGGTCACCTTCCTAACAGGGACAAGAGGTGAAAGAACCTGCAACTTTGCCTGCATCTGTTGCAATGATAGACGAAACACTTACATGCTACTACACAAATAAGACGTGCATATGGACACTAGATACTGATCAACACGACACTCACAAGCAGCAATGCACCATCTCTACTTCCTGCAGCTCCAGTAGAGATCTCCTTGATCATCGATAATTCGACGATTATGCACGAGAACAAATGGGACCACCATCTCTGAAGCAAGATTTCAAACAGGCAAGGTATTGCACCTCCTTTCAACTAGGCGCTGCACAAGGTAGTGCAACTCCTTTCACCTAGGCACTGCACAACCAGGGGTGGGGCCCGGTCCGGACCCGGGGATGCCACGCTGGTCAGGAATGTAGCGCATGCCAATCAAGCACTACTCAGTGTAGCAGGTCGGCGCTACACAAAAGGATTAGCTGGGTGAATTTGTTTCGCCTATGGTTTAGTTTGTGAAATAGTTGCGTCTTGAGGTTAGTTTTGTCCATTTTGCCTAATTCTGTTGGGTTGAAGTGCTTTAAAATATTTCTTTAGTGTATAAACATATAAGAACGTAAGATGGAGTATGAGAGAGCAATCATTAGTCAGACATATTTATCTACATTAATCTAGACTAACAGACAAGATCAACATGGGTGCGGGCTTATGGTGTCTGGGCATCAAGGAGGCCGATATTTTCAAAATAAACCAAAAACCATATTTAGAAGTTCAATAAATTCCTTGAAAACTTGTACATGTTCACTACGGATCCATAAAAGTTTGTTTGAAAAAAATTGCAATTAGTTTTTGAGTCAATTTTTTTTGTACTTGGTAAGCTCTACAGAAAAAAAATCCAGCCCAACAACAACAAAATCAGCCCATTTGAAAATACAAAATTGTCTTTTTTTTGTACACCACATATGAAAGTAAAATGTTATAAAATTTTGCACATACATAGTATACATGTGTATGTGTGTTTAAAAAAACGATCTTTTCTTGTGTTATAGTAAATGGTGTTTTGAAAACGGCCTCAAGGAGCTCAGGCTCCATTGGCATTTTCCCAGATCGACATGCTTTTTCTTTACAATCATTGAGCCATAAAGAGTTTTATACTCCCCATTAATACATGAACTACCTGCACTGCCAGTAATGCGTACCCTTTTTTGAGCAAAAAGGCCTTCTCTCCAATTTCCATTAGTAAGAGAAATCAGGGCTGGCGACTGCGTACCTACTTCCACTTGCAGAAGCATTTGCGTGCGACGTGCACTTGCAGAAACTTTTGTGCTCGTGGTTGCATGCTGATCGAGTCGAAATACAGTAGCGACGACCAGAGATCCTCTATAAGATTCAGCATCAGGCGATCACCTCAAAACCACACAGAGCACCTGACCCTCAGGTCCACACGCACGCCGGGTGCAATGATGCTTACCTTCGCCGTGCGCCGGCGAGAGCCAGTCCTCGTCGTCCCGGCCTCACCGACACCCCAGGAAACAAAGCGCCTCTCCGACATCGACAGTAAGGAGTCTCTGCGGGTGCTCATGCCCGGCGTCTTCGTCCACCGCGGCGGCCCGGCGCGCGGCGACGACGACCCGGTGGACGTCATCGCCCGAGCGCTGTCGGAGGCGCTGGTGCACTACTACCCCCTCGCCGGGCGCTTCAGGGAGGTGGAAGGTGGCAAGCTGGTCGTGGACTGCACCGGCCAGGGCGTGCTGTTCGCGGAGGCCGACGCCGACGTGCGGCTGGCCGAGCTCGAGGAGGCTGCCGGTGGTGGCCAGGGGCTGACGCCGCCGTTCCCGTGCATGGATGAGCTCCTCCTCGACGTGGATTGCTCTAGCGGCGGCGTGCTCACCTGGCCGTTGGTGGTGATCCAGGTCACGCGGCTCCTCTGCGGCGGCTTCGTCTTCGGCATGCGCATCAACCACGCCATGTGCGACGCCACGGGAGTCTACCTGTTCATGTCCGCCATCGCCGACCTCGCCCGCGGGCTCCCCGCGCCGGCCGTCGCGCCTTCATGGTCCCGCGGCCTCCTCGACGCGCCGCACAACAAGTACGACGTCACGCCGCCCCTGCCGTTCCCGGCCCACGGAAGCGACGACACCGTCATGCGTTCATTCGTCTTCCGGCTGGCCGACATCGCGGCGCTGAAGAAACGCCTCCACGGTGCACCGGCCGCGTCGACGTTCGAGGTCCTCGCGGCGCTCCTCTGGCGCGCCCGCACGGTGGCGCTCGCGCTCCCTGCGGGCGAGGTCGCGCGGCTCGGCATCATCGCGAGCTTCAGGAGGAACGCCGCCCTGCGGCTCCCCACGGGATACTACGGCAACGCGTGCGTGCCGCTCAGAGCGGCGGCGCCCGCCGACGACATGGGCGGGAGCTCGCTGGGCGACGTGGTGGAGATGATACAGAAGGCTAAGGCAACCGCCGCGCACGTGAGGTCCGCGGCCAACATGCTGGCGCTGCACGAGCCGCCGCCGTTCGACTCGCCCAACATGTTCCTCCTCTCCGACCTCCGGCACGTCGGGTTCCACCGCGTGGACTTCGGGTGGGGCGAGCCGGTGTATGGCGGGCCGTCTCAGGTGCATCTCGGGGGGACGTTCTTCGTGGCCGTCAAGGACGGTGACGGGGAGGACGCCGTGGCCGTGCCGGTCATGCTGCCGTGGACGGCCATGGAGCGGTTCGCGGCAGAGATCGAAACCTCGCTCCAGGCTTGATTACACGCCTGAAAAATAACAAGTCCAGTTTTTTCACAGATCTCATACTGCCTAGTATGTCTGAACTTCACCCACACTCATACCGCTTATATTTGAACTTCGGCCACACTCACACACATACAAATGATTAAAGCTCTGATGATGACAAGAACTGGAAGTTCAGACAACATCCACATGCAAAGGGTGCAACTTATATATCCTGCAACATCTCTGAAGGAAATATCCTAGTTTTTATCTTTATCTTTACCTACTAATAAAGCGGCTATCGCTTCTGGTCATCCGTCGTTAAAATTACCCTCTACCCACCAATGCCACCTGTAAGTGGAAAACGATTCGTTTTTCGGACTAAAAATCGCCGCCTCCCACGCTGTTTTATAGCTGCGAGACGAGCAGTAGTCAATGAGCGATCAGTAGCAGGGTGGTTGGCAAAAAATGTTACTCGTTTTGCCAAATTGTTCGCAATATTATAAAAAAATCACAATTTGGAAAAATGGTCAGGAAATAAAATTAAGTGCATGATTTTGAAAAAATCATCATGTAGTCAAAACATATTCGGAAATCTGAAAAAAAGTGGCCATAACATTTTAGAAAATGTTCACAAAAAATGATTTTTAAAATTTGTTCCCTAATTTAAAAAAAATCATCGATTCAAAAAATGTTTGTTGAGTCAAAAAATGTTAATGAATTTGAAACCGTTTCATACATTTAAAAAGTTTGTAAACAAAAGTAATGTTCATTACTTTTTTAAGAAAATAAAAAATTTCAAAAAAACATGTTTGTCGATTCGAAAAACTGTTCACTGATTCAAAAGTATTTTATGTTTAGGATTCGATTAGTTTTCTGAAAGTCTTTATATGTCTTGGCGTTGGGAGTAGTACGTAGTTAATGAGATTTGTTTTTAAAGTTTTAAACGTTCCCTTGCGCAACATAATGACAAATATGGCATGCACTGGCAAACTCATAGGCTTGGGATTTACCACGTCAAATGCATTGTGATCACGTGGACATCGCAACCACCATCGGGTAGGGTGAGAAAAAAAATAGCAACATGGTGAGCCACAATGTTAAAATAGAGTACACTCATGTGTTAGGATATTGAGTCATACTTATTTGGTTAGCCATAATTTTTTGTCTTCCGTTACAACGCACGGGCATATTTGCTAGTATAACTTATACATTGAAGTTCACAAGTAGTGCAATTTATACCGAGATGAGAAGTACAAAATGACCACCAGGTACCAGCACCAGCACATGAAACAAGCTTGCAAAGCGTTCTAGGAGGCCCTGCGGTGCACCTGGAGTTTCCGACAAGATCGGTCCATGGTAAACTTTGGTATGAGTAGATTAGGCAAAATGTTGCCCCTTCATAGATATTTCTGGCCTAGAGAAGCTTTGAAGCATCTGGCAGAACTCCTTGGCCTTGCTTTCAGCGACTGAGCAATGGAAAGTTAGTCATCTTTTGTAGCACTGTTGCCCAAACGAATAACCGTTCTACAAGAGCAGCTTCATGTTCAGTTCCTATCAAGTTACAAACTTCTACTTCTCGGAGGCAATTCAGCGCGAGTTCTTTGGCTTTCCAGCTTGGTGGCTAATCACAAACACAACCTGATGGGCACAGAGTCTGTGCCTGAAGCAAGGAGCATATCAGCTCAATAAGATATGATTGAATGACATAAATAAGAAAGATGGAACTAGAAATTGTAGGACAGCCTGGATATTTAAGATATGTCTTGAACAAATTTACAGAAATCCAGGAAATTAGTATAAAGCCAACCTACTGAAGAGAATATGATTGTTCTATAATTATACAGCAACTTATCTTCTATATCTAAATAGCTAGCCCCCACTAACTATTTCTCTCAACATGCAAGCATGCCACATCATCACACAACATGCATGAGAAAAGGCCACCCCACTATCATATGTCTCTCAACATGCAAGCTAGCCACTTCATCATGACATGCATGAAAAAAAGACCCATGTCAACATGCAAACATGAATTTTCATTCTATTATGCTATATATATTTAATAAACAATTTACAACTATATAGTAATCAAACATAATAAATCATATGTATTTTTAGTTTTAGTTTTTTATATTATTACTTCAAATATTCTCATATAACAAATCACATTGAAATATGTTGCAAACTATTTCCGCAACAACGTATGGAGTATCATCTAGTTTTAATAATTATACAGCAACGAGATCTTAATTGACCTATGGCCATTATTACGCATTGATGCGATCTTTTAAAACACGTCCAAGTATATTATTATATTAGTATTATCTCCTATACCCTAACTATTTTATGGCGCAGTCAAATTCACATTAGTGATATCGATGAAGATGTGAGTCATCGAATAAAAGTTGGATGGATAAAGTGGTGCCAAGCTTTTGGCGTTCTCTATGATAAGAGAGTGCCTCAAAAGCTAAAAGGCAGGTTCTATAGGACATCAATTCGACCCGTGATGTTGTATGGTGCTGAACGTTGGCCAACTAAAAGGCGACATGTCCAACAGCTAGGTGTAACAGAGATGCGCATGTTGAGATGAATATGTGGCCACACAAGAAAGGAGTGGGTCCGGAATGATTATATACGTGATAGAGATGGGGTGGCACCGACTGAAGAGAAACTTGTCCAACATCGTCTGAGATGGTTTGGGCATATCGTAACCCCCTCGTCCTCCCCTGTGGGTGGCCAAGGAAAACCCTAGTCGCCGTCGGGCTTCTCTTCCTCGGCTTCCTCACCCTCGCCGCCGCCTGTAGCGCTGCTGGGTGAAGCATGGCCAACAGGGGCGGCGGCAGGGCATCTCCCCCCTGTGACACCCCAAAATTTTGGCCTTGTTTTATTAAATTAAAATTTTTGCCAGGAATTAAAACTTTGAATTTCTGAGCTCCATTTTGATTTTTAAATCATTTCCTTCCCTGTTATGATGAGTTTTTCCCAAAGAGAAAACTTTTCAAATATGTCATTGGACATATTTAATCTCTCAAGAGAAATTTTCCCTTATTTAATATAAATAATTAAATAATTAAGTTGCTTGATCTTTACTCTCTTGAAAATGGTTTTTCAAGGTTAAATGGCCATATTTGAACTACAACCATTTGATAAATTCACTTAAAATTCCAACCAAAATTTGGATATGTCATGTGATGTTTTTAAATCACTTTTGTACAAAAATATCTTGTATTCATGAAATATTTTGAGCTCTACACTCAATTTTCCTTCTCTGGTCCATAGTGCAATTTGCACTACAACCCATTTAAATATTTCTTTCTGGCCTCCACCAAAATTATGGGATGTTGGTAGTAGCATATGATTCAACTTTATGCAAAAACCCTGTGTTGTTATTTGAAAATTTTGAGTGAATCAACCTCATTTTCATTCTGGTCCAGCCTTGTGATTTCTACTACAACCCTATTTAAATTTGCTCCAATGATCTTGTGATTTCCCCTACTTGTAGACAGCCCTACCAAACCCCTAAATCCAGGAGCATGCACCCATTGGATTAATTTTGGTTCATGAAATAATGTCATTTATTTCCTGTCCAGAATTGAAATACTGCAAAACTTGCACTAGCAAGTTTCTACTTTTGGCAAACTAACCTCACCACTCTCTCTTGCATCTAAGGAGACCCTGATCTGGAGAATTTGGCCACCCCAAGAAGAGCCTAGGTACCTGTGGCATTTTGTCAAACACCTGGAGAGCATGGCCAGATTTGACATGATCTTGAATTTGCATTGTGAACTTGGTCTCCAGACCTAACCACCTTGTCCCTTGATCGCCCCACTATCCCTAACCTAGCCCTGTTTCTTCCCAACCTCAACCGCGACCTCTAAGCATGCTTTAGCATTTCGTCGAGCACATTCAGTGCGTGCACGGGACGCGCCCAGAGCGCGCGTATTGCACGACCCGCGCCCGAGCCGACACGCTGGCCCCCCTGGTTTTGGCCCGCTCTGCAGAGCCACGCCACTCGCTATCCCCCTCACAGCAACGCGCCAAGCCGCCCTGGCAGCCTACAGCGACGCCGACAGAGCTTTTGGCGGCACACCGGCGTCCGTAGCGCGCCTCTGCCACGGTCGGCGCCGCCAAAGCCACCTCCGCTCGCCAGCTCGCCCTTGGAGCAGTAGCCGCTCGTCCGCTAGCTCCTGCCGCCATCCCCAGCCTCGCCACGATGCCCTGCAGCTACAGAATGGCGGTCGCCGGAGAGCTTATCCACGGCCGCCACGGAACCGCCTTGCCACGCCTATAAAAGGAGGCCCCCGAGCTTCCCCGAGCACGCGGGCAACCTCAGGCCACCCCTATGGCACTCCCCTAGCTGGCATTCGACCCGGGGAGGCCTCCTTCCTCATCTCCGGCAACTCCTGCCGCCACCACCGCCCCGGCCAATCCGGCACCTCTAGTACCTCCCCCTCTCCGTTCTCTCCACCAAGAGCTTCCTCATCTTCCCGTGAACCATTCCCACTACTTGATTTTGATCGGGACACACCGCGGGAGAAATATCACTTTGCTCCCGAGGCCACCTCCGCCGAGAAGCTCGCCGCCGGCAGCTCCCTCCGTCCCCACCTACCTGGCGACCACCAGGAGGACCGCCCTGGAGTGGCGGATCCATCCCCGCCCTCTGAGCCCCGCGGGGAGCCGCCGTTCGCCGGCGACAATCGCCGTTGCCTCGCCCCCGTTCGGGCAGAGGAAGAGGAGGGAGGGATAGACTGGTCAAACCTGACCAGTGGGCCCTCTGGACCCACTGTCAGCGACCCCGTGCCTGTCCACGTGGGATTAAGTGAAGGCGTAATTTCCCCCAGTACGTTTACCCTGCACCGAAAGCGTATTCTATCTGAAGCGTTTTCTTTTCTGTTTTATTTTAAATAACAGATTTTGACCACAACTTTGACTGCCTATAACTTTTTAAATATAACTCCAAATGAATTAATTCTTTTTCCTACATCTCTCAAATATTGTCTAGTTTATTTTAAGATTTATTTGAAAATTTTCCAAACAACTTTTTTGTACTGTTTTTGAAATATGTGTTATTTGCATATTTTTGGAAATAGGATTTTTGGGAGAGAAGGAAGCTTTCAAAAAATTTGGAGAGCACCCCCACCTCTCCACACCATTAAAGGCAAGCATTCTGAACCTCGGAATAATATTTTTGGTGTGTTAGTTGACACGTTTATAACACCACCTTATATCAGAGAGCTTGTTATTTCATGTGATATGATCATTTGCATGAGGCATATTAGTGATTTCCTTGCTGTTGGAAATGAATATACTTGTGATGGTAATCATCCTCATGTGCCTTGCATGCATGCCGGAAAGGAATCCGGGAAAGCCTCTGCCTTGGGTAGGAGTGAGCTTGTCGCCGGTCCCCGTCGGGACAGTTATGTCCGGTATGGCATGGTAAGGTATATTGAGTGGTGATTTTGTTGATTGAAATATATTTGTTTACATGTCATGCAGGGAACTTATAAACCTCCTGAGTCGACCGTAGACCGAGTCTTGTTTCCAGTAACCCCCATACTTGCTATGTACTACCACTTGTCCCTGCCGCAGGTAGGGTATGGTTCAGTAAGTCGTCAACCCCTTTCAAGCACACACCGTACAGAGAGGCCATGGTGGAAGATATCGGTTGTAGCCGGTAGGCATGCCACCTGGTCCGGGGGCATGGGTGTTTCCGGTTGAGACCGAGAGGGGAGGCCACCCCTTAGAGCGCGCGATATAAATTTGATCCCATGCTACGCGAGGTTGTAGCCTCCCCACTTAGAGTTTTGCTTAACAAGTGTCGTGGGTGATTCCAGACACCGATGAGTTAAGCTGGTGTGTGCAAGTTAGGCGTGTTTTCAACTAAAAGGCCGTAGACGGAATTAGTCCCGATAGACTAAAGGAATCCGTTACTCGTGGGTAAAGAGTACACCCTCTGCAGAGATTAAACCTATTCGAATAGCCGTGTCCATGGTTAAGGATTACAGTCTGGGATGGGTCAAGTGTTGGTCTTAGTGTCGGTCTTCGGAGGAGATATTGTTAAACCAAAATTGGATATTGACTGGTTACTTGTGAGGCCCATGATTATTATTTTGTAATAGACTAACCCGTTGCATTAATTTTATTATTGAGTATCCCTGGGATGGTTCTACCTCCTGGATATTCATTGTGATTATTTATTTCAAAGCCCTTTATGTGGTGTCGCTCAGACGCCCGACTGTGGCATTTCTTTTAAAAGCCCTTTATGTGGTGTCGCTCAGACGCCCGACTGTGGCATTTCTTTTAAAAGCCCTTTATGTGGTGTCGCTCAGATGCCCGACTGTGGCATTTCTTTTAAAAGCCCTTTATGTGGTGTCGCTCAGACGCCCGACTGTGTCATTTCTTTTAAAGCCCTTTATGTGGTGTCGCTCAGACGCCCGACTGTGGCATTTCTTTTAAAAGCCCTTTATGTGGTGTCGCTCAGACGCCTGACTGCGGCATTTTATTTTCACTCTATTATTGCTTATTCATGTTGCATATAAATAACCTGCTTGCATGCATAAAAGATATTTTATTTGTGACTGACGATGTGATCATAGAATATTTCAGTGCATGATTATCAATTATATTATCCCAGTGTTCATAATGTTTGCGAGTACATTCAAAGTACTCACTGGCTTGTCCCTGGCTATTGTCCGATGTGATCATAGAATATTTCAGTGCATGATTATCAATTATATTATCCCAGTGTTCATAATGTTTGCGAGTACATTCAAAGTACTCACTGGCTTGTCCCTGGCTATTGTCTTGGCCAGATTTCTGCATGGAGAGGAGCGTTGCGGTGACAGCCCCGGAAACTAAGCAACGGTGATAGCAGCCTCGCGAAGATAGGAGTTAACCTGGTCAGCTGTTCCCGTGGGAAATGGAGTCCCATACACTGATGATTCACAAACCGCTTCCGCCATCGACCACTAGAAAACCATTTGATGTACTCATAGGCCACAATGGTCTTGTACTACACATTTTGTACTTTTGCTTGGAATTTCTGTAACAAGTTGGTGCCTCATCAGCTAACAGTAATCCTGGGGCTGGTGAGCACAACGGCCATTTTCTGGAAATTTATGTCCGGAAAACCGGTCGTGACAACTTGGTATCAGAGCCAGGCTGACCATTGGCTAATCCTATCTTAGCCGGGCCTATAAACTTAGGCAAACCAACCCACCAAACCATAACCAAACCCCAGCCAAGCTTCTTGTGCAAGATAGCCACACAGTGACCCAACACCTTTTTGACAGTCGGTGCCCAACCTATCAACCTAACCTGTCACTCATGCGCCAGTGACCGGCCCCTAAATAGTCCTTTCTCGCAAGCGTGCGAAGGAAGACTCCGTCCCCTTTTTCCTATAAAAAGGGGCACACTAGTCCCAACACAGCACAGCACAGCCTCTACCCCAAACCAAGCCACAATGCCTGGCCCTGTCGTGCACAATGAGACCACAGCAACCAACCTTGGAGGCTTTGTGACCATACTCGCAAACCTCTCCCGTCGTGCCTATGCGTTAGAAGAGCCCCCAGAATATGTTGTATACCAAGGACCCATGAGCGGTGAGAACCGTCAATTCTGGGCCACTGTACACATCTACGGTAGGGGTCTAGAGCCCGAGCGCCCCTACAGGTTCACCGGAAGGACAACTTCCTTTGAGCTTCAAGCCATCCAACTAGCTGCTCGAGAGGCTATAGTTCATCTCCGGCACTTGTCGCCTAGAGTTAACTGTCACTCGTTCCACTTCTACCCCAGACGTGAAGGGTATGGTAGACCACCCCGAGTTGCCAACGGAGATCACGAGACGGATCCTGCATTGTTGCACCTAGTGCGCTATGTAAGTGCACTAGAGGAACTGTGCGATCAAATCACTATTGATCTAATCGCAGCTCGTGGAGAGCTGGTTCGTCGAGCCCCGGCGAGAGAAGAAAACGAGCCCAACGCCGACAACCCAGTCGTGCTGTTTGGACACCCGATCGAGTCCCTGAGGCCTGCCCCAACCATAGGCCAAGGTGCTGCGATAACCCCAGAGGTGCTTCGTCGCATATTGGGAGCACACTCCAACGGGATTGTGACCAACAATCCCCGAGATGGTCCTCATCGCTACCCCGAACCTGCAGCCCCTCAACCCACTCCAGCTAATTCCGACGACGAGACCCGTGGAGGAGCCTCAAGGCACGCCCGCTTGGATGTAAACGAGGTAGACTAGGTCACCCGAGTTGTATCGAGTCCCAGTGTACCCTCGCTTTGTAATCGTGTGGCCTTGTATTTAAACGCCGCCTGTTGTCATGCCTCTATTTTAATAGTAGCCTTGCCTGGATGCGCCAGTATGCAGTATAAGATTTCTATCCCAGACACAGTTACCAAAAACCACCCCGTCAACCCCACAGTAACACATCACTATAGTGAAATGTGTGAATCTGTGGCTTGACCCCGACCCTTGGAACAGAGCTGGAAATTTTCTTTACCATTCACCACGGTAAAAATGACCCAGCTCCAGTGCTATAAAAGGCCACCGCGTGACCTTGCCAAACACCCCTCATCTTGTGCACCATCCTCACAACCATTTCTTGCCATGCCGAGCCCCAGCATTTACCTTAGAACCCCAGATGCAACCCCGGGTAGTTTTGTCAAGTTATTGTGGGATTTTACCTGCAGTACCATGGGCGCTACCCAGCCACCCCTGTACGAGCTGTTCAAATCGAGAATTACCCCTTCCACCTCAAGATATTGGGCAGCAGTACACATCCCTCCCGTAAACTCAAACCAAGATCCAACAGAGGTCTCCTTCGTGGGGAAATCAATGCCAACCCCACATATGGCCATAGAAGCTGTTGCATACGAAGCGCTTGCTCGCCTTCGATTCGCGGTACCCTATGCCAGCGAACGAGGGTATTATTACTTCCTGAGCCGTGCAGCACCCGGAGGAGTGACATCTTTTCCCGGTGGACGCATTGAGAGAGACCCAGTCCTGGCCAACCTTGTCCAGTACGTCATCGCTCAAGAGCATTTAACCCAACGTGTGATGGGTTATCTTCAGAGCCTCGCAGATTTAAATCCTCAGATCGCCATCGGCAGAGCACTAAGGCCCGACCAGGAGAGACACGTACATCGACTGGTCAATCCACTTCCCCCGATAGAAGAGGAGTGTATCCCAGTACCAGAGACGTTTTCTAGGGACCCCGTCCAGTTACCGTTTCCATTTTAGAACATCGCTGCGGTGTTCATTATTGCAACATTTATTTATGTGTGTGACTTATGTGTGATACCCTGAGTCTGTACGACGAGTCAATTATTTGGTTTCTACTAATGTGTGTAGTTTTTGTTGTGGTTTATACTCCTTTAAATTAACTGTTTTTTTTCCTCGCAAAATTCTGGAGTGAGATTTCTTTTCCCTGAGTTGCTACATCTACACTTTCTCACGACGTGGATTATTTAATTTCACACAGCACCACGCAGCAGACTCACAACCATTACCATTCGAACACATACACTGTTTGCAAAACTTTGCAACAGTGTTGCATCCAACTAATCACCCCCTAACAACGGTTAGCAACCGGCACACCCCACCTACTCCTCGTGATCACCACCACCGCGGAGAGCCAACACCCGAGCAGCAGCGTCGCGACGATCGTCGAGGATCATCGCGCACAGGAGCACAGAGAGCCCCAGTAGTGTCGCCATCCCTCCAAATATCAGGATCGCAAACCAGTCCGGCATCGCCTCCGCCATTAGAGCCTAACCCGAGCTTTTGTAAGCAGTAATGGAGGAAGAAGGAGGAGAAGTGAGGCCAGGTGTGAGGAAGAAGAGAGAGGCACCCCGTCCGTTTTATAGCTCGAGCTCGGTGTACGGTGGGCGAAGTCCACCAACGCCGCTCGTCGCCCGATCGCCGGTGTTCGGAGTCGAATCCGCGAGCAGTGCCGACAGCACGCTGGCCCGCGAGGTGAGTGCACGCTGCACCGGCAGCTAGCACGCCGCGCACTACCGCGGTACGGCCTAGATGCCCTACGCGCTAGGCGTCGCCGGTGGAGAAAGCGCGAGAAAGCGCGCGGGAGAGAGGAAGAAGAGAGATCCAGAGGGAGAAGAAGAGGCCGACAGTGGGCCCTGGGTCCACCTGTCAACCAGAGGGAGCACTGTGCTCTCGGGTGCGACCAGCGTATATTTAAATTTAGAAGTTATTCTAAATTTATATCCAGCGTAGAGATCTCATGTTTTTGTCCCGAACCGTAGACTTTTCCACGCAGCACCAGTTTTCACACTGTGGTTTTTCACCACTTATTGCCCTCTCACTGTAGCCACATTTTTACTGCTTATTGTTCTTCTTAAAACAGCTTTTAACAAATCTCGAGGACGAGATTTTTCTTAAGGGGGGTAGTGTTGTGACACCCCAAAATTTTTGCCTTGTTTTATTAAATTAAAATTTTTGCCAGGAATTAAAACTTTGAATTTCTGAGCTCCATTTTGATTTTTAAATCATTTCCTTCCCTGTTATGATGAGTTTTTCCCAAAGAGAAAACTTTTCAAATATGTCATTGGACATATTTAATCTCTCAAGAGAAATTTTCCCTTATTTAATATAACTAATTAAATAATTAAGTTGCTTGATCTTTACTCTCTTGAAAATGGTTTTTCAAGGTTAAATGGCCATATTTGAACTACAACCATTTGATAAATTCACTTAAAATTCCAACCAAAATTTGGATATGTCATGTGATGTTTTTAAATCACTTTTGTACAAAAATATCTTGTATTCATGAAATATTTTGAGCTCTACACTCAATTTTCCTTCTCTGGTCCATAGTGCAATTTGCAC
>NC_053022.1:313788566-313816108 GCF_003073215.2 Triticum urartu | reverse complement strand
ATCCACGGCGCTGGACCAGGATCCTTTCATCGCCTCCTCTCGCTTCATCGGCGCCATCGTCCACCTTGCCGTTGCCGCTCCTACGACCGCCTCATCCACGACAACAGGATATATCCCCCGACCCGGCCGTCTGCCATCTAAAGTCTTCTTCCCCGCCGCTGACAGCCATCACACCTGCAACACCCTCAACGTATCAGCATAGGCCTACACGGCATCGCAAGAGAGGTGGTACTCTTCCATATGTGCTTAAGTTATTGATCTCACCCGGAAAATAGATTGTAATTTGTTTACTGTACTTTTCTTGTCCGTACCAAATCGTAGTGGCTAGTTGAAAGCAAACATTGGTTGCGAAGTAGCTTTGTCCGGTTTGCACCTTCCGATCCGCCATGGCACGGGCACTATACTCGTAATGCTTATGGTTTCCCCCCTTTATATTCACTACCATCATCATAGGTGCTTCGTGTCTTGCTAGCACTGCTCCTCAAGACCTCAACCCAAAGCTTACGTGTTGAAATACGAATCTGATATGATGCTCATATCACTAAAACAGACAACATTTAATTGGTCACCTAATGTTCCTATATTCGTTTCGAAAAGCATGTGCGCCACCCACTGGTCCAGCTAGTTCCACTTTCCTGATTTTTCTCTTGATGCTTAGGGTTTTCCCCTTTTATCTACTCAACTATGATCTGCGTATGTGCTTTCTGTCGTACTAGCATTACTCCACCCATCAAGCTAAACAACACAACACTCAGAATTCAAAAGCTTAGTTGTTCAAATATGATTGTGATATGATACTGATATTAGTTAATCGACACATTTAATTGGTTAGCTAAAGGTCCCACTTGAGTTTCCAAATGCATGTCGTGACATATAGAGAGACAGCATAATTGCATTTCTTTGTCACTTGTTGACCATACTTTCTTGTCCATACCAAATCTTAGTTGTTATTTCAAAGCAAACATCGGTTGCTAACTACCCTTTGCGCGGTTTGCAGCTTCAGATCTGCCATCCCACTGGCACGGTCAACATTGTACTCATCATGCTTATGTTTTCGCCATTTTATGATGACCAGAATCAACCTACGTGGTTCGTGTCGTAATAGCACTGCTCCACCCATCGAGCTAAACAAGCTTAGTTGTACAAATTCATATCTGATATTATTGCTGATATTAGTAAAACTGAGAGATGTTTAATTGGTTAGCTAAATGTTCCTACTTTAGTTTCGAAATGCATGTGAGCCACATATGGAGAGACCGGAAAGAATAGTATTTCTCTATGCGCTCTGGTTCATCATGGGTGGCCAACCGAAATTGTATTAAAAGACTTCTAATATCTTCAATCTTCTTGCTCTTCTGTTCTTCTTTAAGATGATACTCTTCTCTTGTGGTCGACTAGTCAGGTCGAGTTGTTCTCCCTTAGTATATTTTGAATCTGTTAGGTCAGGTCGACTTGTTCTTCTTTACTATATGTTGAAGCTATCATCTGCGAAGTGTCATCACTTCTGGAGCTCTCATATTTTGAGTAGTAGGCCACATTATATTAATGCACACAACAAATTACAGCATGCATGGCATCTTTTAAAAGAATTGCAGAGATAGCACAAAGGGGTTTACAGGGAGGCAATATTGGATTAGAATCACTTCTGCATTACAAAGAAAATCTCACTTGTTTTTATGTTCTCATGCATGTCAGATA
Organism: Triticum urartu; assembly: GCF_003073215.2. NCBI lineage: Eukaryota > Viridiplantae > Streptophyta > Magnoliopsida > Poales > Poaceae > Triticum > Triticum urartu. The sequence continues at coordinate 313,814,410 of NC_053022.1, read as the reverse complement.
TTGAACATTATCAAAATGAATATGAGAATGGGCGCACGAGAGGAATATTGCGGAATGATCCACTGCCTAACAAACTTGGCATGGTGGAGGATGGCCTATCTTATTCACCCATCAAGGTGCTTGCTCTAACTTTGCAAAGTTATATTGGTCGCACATATTTTGCTTCTGACCTCTTGCATTACTTCTACTTTGTTACACCATCTGCTTAGTTTAAGCATCATATATGAGTATATGACATACCTATCCATTTTCTGTACCTATTCCATGTGTCCTCACACTATGTTTTTCCAGTGAAATGTTGTTCTTTCGTAATAGGTGTCCAAAAGGAAGAGGGTGAGTGCAGGTCGTCAAGGAGTACAAACTAGGTATTTGGAAAAGGTAGTGATACCTGTTAAATCAGAGAGATCAGCAGCCACAGAAAACACAGGCCCAACCGTACCACACTTTACCCCTACTCCAGTGGCCAAACCCCTATTAGAACTGTTGGGAGCCCAGCGTCAGGTACTGTCTATGATATCAATTCAAAATTTGAACTCCTAAATTTCTTCTTGTGCCTTACCTTCTCTCTTGTATGAAAACTAATTTCAGATGAATCTCCTTGCTCAAAGGATCATACGATCTCAAAACAATAATGGGCTCTGCATTGCTCTTGTCAGTACCTCTCTCCCTTTTTCCTTGTAATACTGTACTTAATTAATTGCTATTTGATTATGTATCATTAGTCTGCACCTGAGATTCATTATGCTCTCTTTCTTCCAATATTATTTGATCTATATTTACTCTTTGCAAAATGTAGAATAATGGCAATGCTTATAAAGAATTTTCTTTGGGGAATTTATTGAATTATCCTTCCATCAACATGGAGAAGGGCTTTGTCCAGCCCGTGTTAACATGTAATGTAAGTTCATCCTTCTCAAGCCTTCAAACTTTGGTCTAGTATAGATTTGGATAGGCATCATTTCCTCCACTGTTGTTTGCTTTGTTGTTTACATCTGATTGGATGTTTGCAACAACTACCAATTTCAAATTGTAGTTGTAAAACATGTTCCTTATGCAGAACAGATCCATTTATTTGCTTATATAATTGTGAAACCTGTTACGTGTCTCCTTGTTTCTCTTTCAGACTCGTATCTCTTACGCCGGGTAGAACCTTAGGGAAGATAGTGAGCCAAACCATCTTGAGGACAGCGAGATGACCCCAAGGTCTTGTCTTGATGAAGACAGCATGTTGAAGCTACTCACCAGCAGGTGTGAGACAACCTCTATGCAATCGCTGCCTCAATCAGTTCGACTTCTTCAGTCTCAACTTAAAGCGGAAAGGCTTGCCTCAGCTCAGCTCCGACTTGAAGTCGAAGATGCAATAAAGATGTCAGAGGACTGCCGTGTGCACCATCATGCCTTAAATCTAGTATTGATGCATCTATCGTTGACACAACTGAGGTCTACTCAGCTTCTTCAGGTGTTTGGGGGGGCGACCTGGCCAGGCCTAGTGCCTTCTGAAGTGCTCTCAGTTTTGTATATTCTTTTGTCGGCGCGTTTATTTGCACTCGTGGCGAACTTTGATGCCTAGTGGATGTAATATGTGTGATAACTGTGATAGCCTAGCGTAAGGTGCTTGCTTATTTATTTCCTTGTTGTATTGTTTATTTGTTTGCTTCTAGTCATTGTAGTTCTTTTTCCACGGTTTTCTTGTGGCTGCAATAACCTATTTTCTAAAACTAGGCCACAATAACCATGGGCTAATATTTACTGTAGTGACACTAGGCCTCCTACCGGACGTAGAAAGAGTGGGCCTTCTACGGGCCGTAGAAACAATGGGCCTTCTACGGGCCGTAGAAACAATGGGCCTTCTATGGGTCGTATCATCAATGGGCCTTATACGGGCAGTACGATCGATGGCCAAACATGGGCCAATAACAGGCCGCATTATGGCCGTAAACGGGCTAGAGTTAGAATCATCCGTTCATGGGCCGACCATAACGGGCCATCGTTAATAGGATGTATTTGACGATGCTATGAAAACGGCCCAACGTATTAACGGACCATAAACGGGCCGACTGTAACCACGGGCTGAATTTGGCCCACAAGCAGAAAATGACAGTAATGGGCCGTAAGTAAACGAATGCTGGAAATGATGATAGGGGCTAAGGTGTCCCGATGAGCCCAAGAATAAATGGGCTCTGAGAAGGCCGAAATATAACATGGGCTGGAAACGGCCCAACGGAATAACGGGCCGTTAATGGGTATAAAGTGATACACTATTCATTACGGGCCAGTTTCACCACGGGCCGTTAATGGGTGTAAATAGATACACTATTCATTACGGGCCAGTTTCACCACGGGCCGTTAATAGGCCAAGAGTTAGATAGGGCCTCATATGGGCCGAAAGACGTCATGGGCCATACATGGGCCAGAAGTGAAAACGGGCTGGAATCATATTGGGTGGCCCAGATGACGCTACTGGGCCTAATTCAGAAAGGGCGTAATGGGACTTGGGTTAGCGGGCTGTAAATGGGCTATATGCGAACAGGCCGTTAACAGGCTTTACATGGGCTGGCCCGCCACCTTTTGACCAAGTCAAAAGGGACGGCCTTTCCACAGGAATGGGCCTCTGTTGGGCCGTGCCACGTGTCGACGTATCATTGGCACCTATCTGACCCACTGACGAGCTGACACGTGTTTCGTCCGGCCAATAAGAATTTTACACGTGGAAATTTCCCATTTGTCGGGGCTGTTAATGGCTTATCGGATCCAAAACCCGACTAGATAGGTTAACGACGTTCCGTTATAGTGGATGCCACGTGTCGGTCACCCTTGACGAAAGTATTTCTGTGACGCGCGATTTATCGTCATGGAAGTGGACACTTCCGTGATGATAATTTTGGTAATATCATGGAACACTTCTTCGACAGCACAGGTATGACTATATTGATTCTGTCATAAATTTTTCATGGATGTACAAGCATGACAAAAAATGCGACCTACTGTGACAAACATGTATCATCACGGAAGTGTATTTTTTGTAGTGATGGCTTCGAGGCCTTTTGGATTGATGATTGGTAGACATATTTTTGAATTTGGCATCCCCGGTAGTGCCGGATCTGTCCACGACAGTAGGGAACCGCCGTTCCCCATCTGGAGTGGTACTACAGCTCTTCGAGAATGGTACTACCCCTCGAGCGGTACTTCCACGGTGGGGTCGCGGTACTACCGCTGGATGCCCAATTCCACTATTTCCTACCACTCTTTGATCTGTGTTGTCTTGTTTGGAGGCTTATGCTCTTTCTTTCATGTTGTTTCTTCTGCTGGTGTGTTTGGTTCCAGGTGATGAACATCTTGAGCAGCAAGTCCGCCGTGTCAACCCCGGATGTGCAACGTCCAAGCGCTACCGCACCTCTGAGACAACATCAGCCTCTTCAAGTGCTCCGCCAAGTGTTCCTCCAAGTGTTCCGCCTCAAATGAAGAAGATGAGTGCGTCCAAGCCCAAGCCAAGGGCCAAGTCTGTGACAGAGATGTCTACCAAGGAATTCTGGGAGAAGCGTCGGCGCAACCCCTGTGAGGTCGATCAAGAGGCTGCCTTGGTCAACCGCCCGTTCTGGAACCGCTTTCAGTATGCTATCTACTTTGATGTGATCAAGGCCAAGAAGAACCTTTTTGTTGACGTTCGCTCCATCGACATTGCCTTTATGGAGAAGGATCCGGACTACTTTGGGGAGGCACTTCAGATGTGCTCTCAGTTGAACATCCTCAGGATCATGCATTTCAACAAAGATTTTGATGGAGAGTTAGTGGCTCAGTTTTATGCCACCGTCCATCTTGGGACCGATGTGGACAGGACTCTGACCTGGATGACAAATGGCAGGCTACTTACTGTCAAGTGGAAGGCTTTCATGGAGCTTCTTGAAGTTGAGGATCAAGGTCTTGAGAACCCAGTTGGCTTTCTCCCTCAACGCAATGCAACCTCCACCCACAAGCAATCTCTCTTTCCATATTGTACCGTGAAGGTTAACCAAGTGACTAAGAAGGAGACCTATGAGCTGCCAGCATTTCTGGACACTCTTCCCTCGCATCTTCAGGGAGACACTCTTCCCTCGCATCGGCAACTTGGATATGGTAGACTCTTATCTTGTGGACATGCTTCTTTTCTGTCAACATGAGAAGGAAGAAAACTCTAGAGACTCTTTGGATATCTCTCATGTCATGTGGTCTGAGTTGGTTACCGCCGTCTCTGAGCGCAAGCGCCCTATTTATGGACCGTTTATCATGTTGCTCATTGAGAAGGCCTGGGAGTATGTGTATCCGAGGGTGGTGTTGGAGACTGGAGATCTAGTTTCTCATGAGATCAAGCGTCTGAGGAAGAAGGAGAACTGGGGCACAACTTCTCCGAGTTCTGGCGTTCCGCGTGCAATCTGCTGACATGGAGACCGAGGCTGATGCTAATGATGATGATGACTATGAGCCATCTGGAGTAGAACCCTCTTGGTCACAGAAGCTCAAGCCCAAGATGAAGAAACTCTTCTGCATGGAGTCTCACGGTCAGTATTGACTCATGTGGCTGACAAGCCGGCCAGGAGTCGTCACAAGGAGCTCATGCGTTAGTTGGGTGCGACCGTTGCCAGCGGATCTGAGGGCAAGATCACTGATGAGGAGGAGTGGATTCAGCAGCACTGTCCGTGGACCGACTCAGACACCGAGCGTTTTCCGACTGATGACGGCGGTGTAGACGATCTCGCTGGGATATGATGTTCGAGATCCTCAGATGGCTATCACCTGGAGCCGTAGCTTCGCTCTTTGCCTTTTTGGTGTCTCGATGCCAAAGGGGGAGAGAGTGTAGGGATTTGTGTCTTTGTTGAGTTGCGAGCTTGTGTTTGTGTGGCGTGGTTGTCTTGCCTATCTTTATCGTGTTTGAACCTTTTGTGTGTTGGTTTGGGTGTGCTCATGAGACTTTCTGTCTGGTTTAAGACATATGAACTCTATCGCATCGTATTGAGCTTAGGTTATCTTGTGCTAGTTATGCGTTCCTCTTATCTAATATCCTGCTTAGTGTTAGCCTTATTTGTTGCAAGATATGCTATGTCTATAAAATATAGGGGGAGTGTTGATCCTAGTATGTGTGCCCTGCAGTCCAAAGCACTTTCATAAGATAACACACATCTAGGGGGAGCCCGCCTATATTTTAGAGATGTGGGGTTTGCTTATGTCATATATATTTTCCCCTTTGTGCAAATCCTGTATTGTCATCAATCCACCAAAAAGGGGGAGATTGTGAGGGCATATTTATCCCTAAGGTGTTTTGGTGATTGATGGCAATGCTTTTGCGGACTAATCATGTGCTTTGAGCTTTTCAGGGATTCATCCTTTCGCACGAGATGATTCTTTCCCCTCGGAGTTTGTTTATTCAAGACGGTGTAGCTCTTTCGTTTCTAGTTTTGTGGTCTTGTCTCATAGGAGTCACCGTACTATCAAGAGGGGGTCCGCTTGGGTAAGGCTTGGGTGGAATCATCACGTACACTTCCTTTTCGCACCCTCTGAGCCTTCCTGCGTCGATGGAGGTCTCTTTTCTTGCGTTTTGAGCATGCTTTGGTCCAAGCAGTAGTACCGCGGTACCCACCGGTAGTACCGCTTGTGGGTTCATAGCCGCAGTACCGCTGCGGTACCGGGCCCTACTGCGTCGACTCGAGGGGGTCGCCTCTTGTGTCGGGTTGTGCGGCACTTAGCAGCGGTAGTAGAAGAGGTAGTACCGCTCGAGAGCGGTAGTACCGTGCTACCACCGCGGCAGTACCACACTAGGCACGGTTCTTGCTCTTTCTTCAAGCCCTCCCAGACTGCACGGTAGTACCGCAAAGGGGAGCGGTAGTACCGCTGGGTCCAGCGGTAGTACCGCTGCCCCCTGCGGTAGTACCGCCCTCTGTGGGCCTGTTTTGGGGGTAACGGTTGGATGTTTTCCCCTTGTACAAAAGGGGGTCCTCTTCTTCCCCGTTGACTTACCTCTTCCCCAAAAGCTCCATTAATGCTCCAAGCTCCATTTTCGCCCGATCTCTGTCCCTAGACAATCAAACTTGTTGATTTGCTTGGGATTGGTTGAGAAGGCCCCGATCTACACTTCCACCAAGAGAAATTTGATTTCCCCCACTAATCCCTAGCTGATCTTGTTACTCTTGGGTGTTTGAGTACCCTAGACGGTTGAGGTCGCCACGGAGCCATATCCCATTTGGGTGAAGCTTCGTGGTGTTGTTGGGAGCCTCCGATTAAGTTGTGGAGATTTCCCCAACCTTGTTTGTAAAGGTCCGGTCACCGCCTCCAAGGGCACCAATAGTGGAATCACGACACCTTGCATTGTGTGAGGGCGTGAGGAGAATATTGTGGCCCTAGTGGCTTCTTGGGGAGCATTGTGCCTCCACACTGCTCCAACAGAGACGTACTTCCCCTCAAAAGGAAGGAACTTCGGTAACACATCCTCGTCTCCACCGGCTCCACTCTTGGTTGTCTCCTTCCTTTACTTGTGCAAGCTTACTTGTGTTATTTCCCTTTCTTGCTTGTGTGCTTGTTGTTGTTGCATCATATAGGTTGCTCACCTAGTTGCATGTCTAGACAACCTACTTTGATGCAAAGTTTAATTTGGTAAAGAAAAGTTAAAAATTGTTAGTTGCCTATTCACACCCCCCTCTAGTCAACCATATTGATCCTTTCACGCAGGATAGGAGGATGGAATATATACAAAAAAACAACGTTTCATATTCACACATACGATAGGAGGACGAAATATGTATGAAAAAATAGTAAGTGGATGGCATTTCAACAAAATTAGAAGAAATGAAATCTAGGCACCATATGAACATGCAACCAATATCACTCTTTTAGATAAAAAGTGCCTCGTCGTAAGTGCCATTTCAAGAAATTAGAAGAAGCACAAGCTAGAAGACAATGCAAGACGCAACCTACATCACAGTCCCAAGTTAAATGTGTCTTATGGGTAAGTGATCGTTGCAGGTATAAGTTGTAAGCTACGTAGATGCAATTCAACATAATCAGAAGCAATACAAACTAGACATCATACAGAAAATGCAACCACATATAACAGTTCCAAGTTAGAGCAAGCACCTATGACGGTGGAGTAGGGGAGATGTGCTCATCATGTACATGTATGTTCTAGAAATAGGAACACGTGTCATATTCATAGGCATTATGTGTAAAGTAAGTAGATGCAATTCAACAAAGTTAGAAGCAATACAAGCTAGACATCATACGCAACATGCAACCACACATAATAGTGCCAAGTTAGAGAAAGCAAGTACGATGGTGGAGTAGGGGAGATGTGCTCAGCATCTACACAGCTACGTTGACTGTCCAGCCTTGTGTTGTCTTGTGAATCTTGTTGGGAGGATGGCAGAGTAGAATCTGTAGAGACCCCCTGTTTGAGTTGCTCCGAAGGACCACCCTCATCCACTACCGGACTAGTTTCCTTCAGCTGTAATGATTTTGCATTGTGAAGTCAAACCGATAAGAAAAAGGAATAAAATTAGAAGCACTGCAAGCTAGACACCATATGAAAGATGCAACCAATATCACTCTACCAAGTTCAAACTGTATGGTGTTTCAACAAATTAGAAGTAGTACATGCTAGAAATCATACGCAAGATAGAACCGATATCATAGTGGCGACTTAAAGGTGCCTTATCATAAGTGACTGATGCGGGATATGCAAGAACAATAGTTTGATGTAAGAACATCATGTGATCAGATATAGTATGTTCTAGAAACAGGAACATATGTCATATTCACAGGCATTATGTGTAAAGTAAGCGGATGAAATTCAACAAAGTTAGGAGAAGGAGTACAAGCTACACATCATACGCAACATGCAACCACATATAATAGTGCCAAGTTAGAGCAAGCACCTGTGATGGTGGAGTAGGGGAGATGTGCTCATCATCTACACACCTACGTTGACTGTCTATCCTTGGGATGCCTTTCGAATCTTGTTGGGAGGATGGCGGAGTAGAATTTGTAGAGAACCTCCATTTTAGTTGCTCGGAAGGACCACCATCATCCAATGCCTTGCCAATTTCCTTTAGCTTCATTGATTTTGCATTGTGAGGTCAAACCGACAAGAAAAAGGAATATAATTCGCTCTTCAGAACTCAGTCATGCATGATACTGACGAACACTACTCCGATGAAAGGCAAAGTCATGGTACGAGGATGGAATATGTACAAAAAAATGGACGGCTTGACATATTCACACCTATGATGTGGTAACTAAGCAGAAGTCACTTCAACAAATTAGAAGCACTGCAAACTAGACACCATATGAAACTAGAAGCAATACATGCTAGAAATCATATTCAAGACGCAAACCAATATCACACTGCCAACTTAAAGGTGTCCCATCATAAGTGACTGATGCAGGATACACAAGAAGAGTAGTTTCATGTAAGAACATGGTGTGATAGACAGATATAGTATGTACCAAGAACAGGAAAGCGTGTCATATTCACACGTATCATGTGTAATCTAAGAAGATGTAGTTTACACTAATTAGGAGCAATACGAGCTAGACACCATATGCAACATGCAACCAGATATCACACTTCCAAGTTAGATCAAGCACCTTGGATGGCGGAGTAGGGGAGCGGAGACTTGGACCTTGTAATGCACTAGCAGTACAAGGAGAATCGGTACCGATGCTCTGTTTACGTTGCTGCAGAGGACCACCGTCATCGCCTTCCTTACTCTTATCCTTCCTCTTTCTTGATTTTGCCTTGTCAAATCAAACCCACAAGAAAAAGGAATAAAATTTGCTCTTTAGAACTCATTGATGCATGATACTGATGAGCACTACTTTCATGTAAGGAAGCTGCATGATAGGAGGATGGAATATGTATGAAAAATAGGACGGCGTGACATATTGACATGTATGATGTATAAAGTGTAAACTAAGCACAAGGTGCTTGAACTTGATAGAATCAATGCAAGCTAGAAACCGTATGAAAGATGAAACCAATATCACTCTGCCAAATTAAAAGGGTGCCCTAACAAATGTATTTGACCAAATTAGAAGCAACACATGGCAACAGGCTAGAAATAATATGCAACGAATAAAGGTGACTCATTGTAAGTGATTGATGCAGGATACAGAAGAGAGGTAGTTTCATGTAAGAACAAGGTTAACACATAGATGTAGTGTGTACCAAAAATAGGAAGGCATGTCATATTCACAGGTATAATGTGTTAACTAAGCAGATGCAATTTACCCTAATTAGAAGCATTACAAGCTAGACACCGTATGCAACATGCAACCACATATCACACTGTGAAGTTAGAGCAAGCACCTCTGATGGTGGTGTGGGGGAATTGCGGTCATCAACTAGAGAGCTATGTTGACTATCTTCATTTAGCCTTGCTATTTCTTGAGAATCATGTGGGGAGGATGACACTACACTCTTTAAACGAGTATGGCGTCTCACAGTAACCCACTGGGGTGACTGTCTCATCATAAGTGATTGACGAGGGATACAAAAGAGCATTAGTTTGATGTACGAACATGGTTAATAGACATATGTAGTATGTATCAAAAACAGGAAGGCATGTCATTATCAAAGGTATAATGTGTAAAGTAAGCAGATGCAATTTAACCAAATTGGAAGCAATACAAGCTAGACACCATATGCAACATGCAACCACATTTGACAGCGCGAAGTTAAAGCAAGCACCTGGGATGGTTGTGTGTGGCAATTGAGATCATCAACTGCAGAGCTACGTTTACTGTCTCCAACTGCTGACACTGCACCCGTTAGAGCGCTGAAACGCTTAGTGCTTATCTTCGAATTACACTGGAGCGACTTCTGTCTTTTCTTTTCTGCATTCATCAACACTGCGTCAGAGTCTGAAATACCCATGCATAAAAAAACAATAGTGTGAGTATGGGTGAAGTGTGTGCACAATTAGTACAGTGTAAAGGTAGCAGATAGCAGGTCGGTGAGAAATAAATGACGGGAGACATATGATAGCTCTACAACATGCATGGCACACTAAATTACTACAGGATTCTATGAAAATAACAGTCGACTGAAAGCAAATAGGTCAGTCCATTTTTTCTGCACCGTCCGATGTACAAAGAACGGGCAGATCGCCTTCATCTACCTCCAGCAGTCAGTGTTGACGATCTTCCTCGAAACGCCAGCGACCACCGGCCCAGTATTCCTCCCCTGCCTAGCGCCCTCCCCTCGACCTCATCGCACCGCCGTGCTTGGCACCGTCCCCCGGCCATCCATTCAAGCCCCGCTTATCTCCAGATTGGGCGCAAGCAGCTCTTGCGCCCCACACCCCTATGATAGACACCGATGCGCCGCTTCCCCGATGAACATGCGGACTAGGTGCTCCACGCGCCTAAGCGAGTGCTGCTTCTTTTAATTGTGGTTCGATTGACCCTGGATTGAAATCCAGGCGGGCTACTGACCTCTAGCAAAGGTGAAATAGTAAAGGGAGGAAACCTTGTGCATTTAGTATCATGAAGAAGATGCAGTAAGAAGCGCTCAACTAGTTTCTTTCGTGGGATAAATACGGTGTGAGCAGAGATGTAAGGTTTGCACGAATAAGGGAAGAGGTGTACCTCTTTCTGTTGGCAGTGTTGTGTCCTCCTTCTGTTTTTCCAACGATCTTCTTGTGGTTCGCTGGAAACGAGAAGTTGTGGAGGACGGTGGAGCCTTGGATGAACCCATGGCCAAGTTGTTGAGTGTGGTGCGGTGGCCGTCTGTTGGTGGCGGGGTACCAGATCCAAGGCGGCGAACGACGGCGTAGCGGGAACAGCTCCGGTGCGGTGGACGGTTGCGGCAGTGGAGCGGTAGTAGTGAGGCGTAGGACGACGTGGTCGGAGTGGTTTTGGTATGGCGCACGTCGGTGTCGGTGTCGTGGAGATGGCTCTACCTCGGCTTCAGCTGCTAAGTCCTTGAGGGCATTGCGGTTGCGGGTGCGTTGGACGACGACGTCGGGGTACCGGCTCCAGCATGATGGAGGAGGGCGGCGGTGGATTGGGCGCTATGGGGTGGAGGACGGAGGAGGCTGGGGTTTCGCGACTGGTGGAGAGGGCGTTTTTGCGCCCACGGAGTATGAATGGGGAAACGGAGGGAGGTGGGGAACTAAGGGGGAACAATGTTTCGGTTTGCGACGCGCTTGTTTGAAATTTGGGGAAAGTCACAAAATTTGCCCCCATCTAAATTCGGGTTGCGGGTAGGACAGTAATCTCAGGTGTCCCAAATGTGGGCGGGATAGATTTCGGCCGAGCGCATGGGTGTTCCGGTGCCCATGGCGTATGAATGCTTCTCGGAGGCGGTTGAGACTGGCGTCTTGGTGAAGTTACAAACCTACCCCGGTTTAGACCTTTGGACACGGGCCGATAGGCTACACGGGCCAAGAGTCAGGACAGTAATTTCCTACCACCAAACATTAGTCTCGCGCGGTTTCGGGTGACCAGAGGCCTATTTGGCGCTTCGTTCAATATTTGGGAGCAGAAGCATTAACGTTTTCGGTTCTCTTGAATTGAACTTTCAGGATTTGTCAAACTTCACAAATCTTTACTCTTGAAAATCCTAAAGCTACGATTATTTTGGAATGGAGGGGGTACATTTGAATATACATTGTACACGAGTATATATTAAAAAATATGCAACTTACCTCAGTTCATGCATGGTTCCAGATATAATCTCCTTGGTTGCAAAAAAAAGTTAGATATGCGTATGAATATATATAGCATGTTCAAACTCACAACAAAGATTGATGCCCCCTTTTACATCTGATTTACAAATGCCATTATCTCGGGTTCAAATAGATGAATGCACTTCCTATGAATTCGAATCTTCGAAACCCCCTTTATGTTGAATTCGACATGTATTCTATTTCGTAGCTAGCAATTTGGAATGTATCCATGCAAGTGACAAATGTATAAAGTGCTTCAGACTAACAACATGGAGTGCACTAATTAATGTTTATATATGAATTGCAAAAGCATCCATTGCCTATATTTCAAACCGCTCTCACTCTATGGATCGATAATATGAAATAAACACATGCACATGCTAGAATTCAATAGAGTGTGGGTGTCTGATAGACCAATTTTCATCCATACGCAATTTGCAATATTCATGATCTCATCCAAAAATAATAATGCCATTTACATTTTAATTTAATGCGTAGAACCGCCTTTTACACATAGATGCACTATGCCTCGGCCCGTTCTCACAAACGCACTATATGTCTCTCTATCTACCGCATAAGTGCACACACTTTATATGCGTCATCATTTCTCTTTCGCACATGCTCACAATCTCTCTCGGGGTGTTGGGGAGTCTCACACAAATACTCTCTCTGTATCTCTCTCTCTCTCTCTCTTTCTGACTACTATGTACCACTCTTTTCACTAGTCTCAGTTGGAAAACTGTAGTCGACCCGACCTCAGGCGGTCAAGTCTCTGTGCTTCAGTGTCATCCCTAGATCGGTAATGCTGACACACACAGTACTTCGAAGGATTTATAACAGAGTAGCAATCACACACTTATTACATCGAATGTCTCAAAAGAGAACTTCTTACAATAAATATGGCTTAAGGCCATCAAATTACGATAACAGCGGAAGGCTTGGAAGATAAAGTGAGTCCATCAACTCCAACGGCATAGCTGAGTGCATGACAAACGACCTACGGCATCTTACTCGTCGTCTGAAAAGTCTGCAGCATGATACGTTGCGGCCCGAATATGGGTCAGCACATGGAATATGATGGCAAAGTAACACAAGATAATAATGAATAGATAAATGCTATCACTACATGCATATATGGCTGGTGGAGGCTCTATGGTTATATTGTTTTGCGAAAAGCCAATTTTTCCCTACAACAAACGAATATATTTTATTTAACTATCATGGTAGTTGAAACATCATTGAGAAGGTTCCTCCAACTCAATCCCAATTAAAGTAGTCATTAACATCCCAACAAATTAGTTTAGAGTGATGAGATCAAATCAATAATTCAAGTACCAGATACTCAAGATTTCCATAACCGGGGACACAACTATCCATGATTAGTTTATACACTCTGCAGAGGTTTGCACACTTTTCCCCACAAGACTTGATCTCCTCCATTGGATTTCTCGCACTACAGGGTGTTTGAGACGGATGACCGAGACACAGTTTTCAGAAGCATTAACTCTTTACTCTGGGTGGACCGTTACACCTACTTTCCCCTACATATGCTAGCCCACCACTGAAAGAGGTGACACAACATACTCAACTATGCCAAAGCCCATAATTGCTTGTGGTTGCACACGGAAGTGTCTAGCATGAATAATCTTATGATCCCTTTGAGCCTGGGTGGCGGACCGTAGGATGATCACACGGGTACTCCGGGATATCCTTGGACAACACTAGATTCTCAAGGTGACCACAAGCAATCCACCCAGATGTGTTTTAAAGTTTCCACCTTAAGTTGAACCATTAATTAACAACTCACATCTGTCATGGTTACACTCAAACCCAATCCACGTCTACGAGAATAGCATGGCAAAATAAGCATAACGTAGAAGTAACTCCCAAGGGTTTGATAATAAAACAGGTAATAGGTTCTGCCTCATCATCTACTTCCCAGACCCACATGTTAAGAGATAAAGGGGTATGATCAAAGTGTTACTTGCCTTGCCGATGATCCGCAAAACCTAGAGACTCGTAGTAGCATGCTTCGCACTTCGGCTGTTCTATCGCAAACAAACAATAACATACATAAGCAATCAAGAAAAGATGCATGGGGAAAACTCAAATAAGAAGATCTAACCAGAAAGTTCAACTGAAGAACTCCGGTTTGCAAAAAGAATCGAATCAAACGGAGCAACGAAACTCAAACTACGAAAGAAACAAGATCCGATTACTAATGTGAACTAAAGTCAAATTTTACAGTACCAAAATCTTCTTCAAGTTGGTTAAACGGAAAGAGGGCTTTGAGACGAAGAACTAGGCGCTTGTTTCACCTGATTCGGATAAATGAGCGAAAAGATAAGCTAGAACAAAGATTAGGGCGGAAATCGCGATCGAAAATTTTCCGCGATTATTTTCGATTGCGATTTCTGCCCTAACCTTTGTTCTAGTTTATATTTTCGCTCGTTTATCCGAATCATATGAAACAAGTGTCTAAATCTTCGTCTCGAAGCCCTCTTTCCGTTTAACTAATTTGGACAATATTTTGTTACTGTAAAATTTGACTTTAGTCTAGATTAGTAATCGGATCTTGTTTCTTTCGTAGTTTGAGTTTCATTGCTCCGTTTGATTTGATTCTTTTTGCAAACTGGACTTCTTCAGTTGAACTTTCTAGTAATATATTCTTATTTGAGTTTTCCACATGCATCTTTGCTTGATTGCTTATGTATGTTATTGTTTGTTTGCGATAGAACACCCGGAGTGTGAAGCATGCTACTACGAGTCTCTAGGTTTTGTGGATCATCAGCAAGGCAAGTAACACTTTGATCATACCCCTTTATCACCCAGTTTTTATGCATTAGTTTCAACCCTCACACATTGCATGAGTAGAATCTCTTAACATGTGGGTCTGGGAAGTAGATGATGAGGTAGAACCTATTACCTGTTTTATTATCAAACCCTTGGGAGTTACTTCTACGTTATGCTTATTTTGCCATGCTATGCTCATAGATGTGGATTGGGTTTGAGTGTAACCATGACAGATGTGAGTTGTTAATTAATGGTTCAACTTAAGGTGGCAACTTTAATAAACATCTGGGTGGATTGCTTGTGGGCACCTGGAGAATCCAGTGTTGTCCAAGGATATCCCGGAGTACCCGTGTGATCATCCTACGGTCCGCCACCCAGGCTCAAAGGGATCATAAGATTATTCATGCTAGAAACTTCCGTGTGTAGCCACAAGCCATTAAGGGCTCTGGCATAGTTGAGTATGTTGTGTGACCTCTTTCAGTGGTGGGCTAGCAGATGTTGGGGAAAGTAGGTGTAACGGTCCACCCCGAGTAAAGAGTTAATGCTTCTGAAAGACTGTGTCTCGGTCATCCATTTCTCAAAGACCATATAGTGCGAGAAATCCAATGGGGAAGATCGATTCTTGTGGGAAAAAGTGCACAAACCTCTGCAGAGTGTATAAACTAATCATGGTTAGCCGTGTCCCAGGTTATGGACATCTTGAGTATCTGGTACTAGAATTATTGATTTGATCTCATCACTCTAAACTAATTTGTTGGGATGTTAATGACTACTTTAATTGGGATTGAGTTGGAGGAACCTTCTCAACGATGTTTCAACTACCATTACAGTTAAATAAATTATATTCCTTTGTTGTAGGGAAAAATTGGCTTTTCACAAAACAATATAACCATAGAGCCTCCACCACCATATATGCTTGTAGTGATAGCATTTATCTGTTCATTATTCTCATGTGTTACTTTGCCAGCATATTCCATGTGCTGACCCATTTTCGGGCTGCAATGTATCATGTTGCAGACTTTTCAGACGACGAGCAAGATGCCGTTGTAGTTGATGGACTGACTTTATCTTCCAAGTCTTCCGTTGTTATCGTAATTAGATGGCCTTAAGCCATATTTATTGTAATAAGTTCTCTTTGGAGACATTCGATGTAATAAGTGTGTGATAGCTACTCTGTTATAAATCCTTCGAAGTACTGTGTGTGTCAACATGACCGATCCAGGGATGACACTGAAGCACAGAGACTTGACCGTCTGAGGTCGGGTCACTACAGTTTTCCAACTGAGACTAGTGAAAAGAGTGGTACATAGTAGTCAGAAAGAGAGAGAGAGAGAGAGAGATACAGAGAGAGTATTTGTGTGAGACTCCCCAACACCCCGAGAGAGATTGTGAGCATGTGCGAAAGAGAAATGATGACGCATATAAAGTGTGTGCACTTATGCGGTAGATAGAGAGACATATAGTGCGTTTGTGAGAACGGGCCGAGGCATAGTGCATCTATGTGTAAAAGGCGGTTCTACGCATTAAATTAAAATGTAAATGGCATTATTATTTTTGGATGAGATCATGAATATTGCAAATTGCGTATGGATGAAAATTGGTCTATCAGACACCCACACTCTATTGAATTCTAGCATGTGCATGTGTTTATTTCATATTATCGATCCATAGAGTGAGAGCGGTTTGAAATATAGGCAATGGATGCTTTTGCAATTCATATATAAACATTAATTAGTGCACTCCATGTTGTTAGTCTGAAGCACTTTATACATTTTTCACTTGCATGGATACATTCCAAATTGCTAGCTACGAAATAGAATACATGTCGAATTCAACATAAAGGGGGTTTCAAAGATTCGAATTCATAGGAAGTGCATTCATCTATTTGAACCCGAGATAATGGCATTTGTAAATCAGATGTAAAAGGGGGCATCAATCTTTGTTGTGCGTTTGAACATGCTATATATATATTCATACGCATGTCTAACTTTTTTTTGCAACCATGGAGATTATATCTAGAACCATGCATGAACTGAGGTAAGTTGCATATTTTTTTTAATATATACTCGTGTACAATGTATATTCAAATGTACCCCCCCATTCCAAAATAATCGTAGCTTTAGGATTTTCAAGAGTAAAGATCTGTGAAGTTCGAAACATCCTCAAAGTTCAATTCAAGAGAACCGAAAACGTTAATGCTTCTGCTCCCAAATATTGAAGGAAGCGCCAAATACGCCTCTGGTCACCCGAAACCGCGCGAGACTAATGTTTGGTGGTAGGAAATTACTTTCCTGACTCTGTGCCGTGTAGCCTATCGGCCCAGTGTCCAAAGGTCTAAACCGGGGTAGGTTTGTAACTTCACCAAGACGCCAGTCTCAACCGCCTCCGAGAAGCATTCATACGCCATGGGCACCGGAACACCCATGCGCTCGGCCGAAATCTATCCCGCCCACATTTGGGACACCTGAGATTACTGTCCTACCCGCAACCCGAATTTAGATGGGGGCAAATTTTGTGACTTTCCCCAAATTTCAAACAAGCGCGTCGCAAACCGAAACATTGTTCCCCCTTAGTTCCCCACCTCCCTCCGTTTCCCCATTCATACTCCGTGGGCGCAAAAACGCCCTCTCCACCAGTCGCGAAACCCCAGCCTCCTCCGTCCTCCACCCCATAGCGCCCAATCCACCGCCGCCCTCCTCCATCATGCTGGAGCCGGTACCCCGACGTCGTCGTCCAACGCACCCGCAACCGCAATGCCCTCAAGGACTTAGCAGCTGAAGCCGAGGTAGAGCCATCTCCACGACACCGACACCGACGTGCGCCATACCAAAACCACTCCGACCACGTCGTCCTACGCCTCACTACTACCGCTCCACTGCCGCAACCGTCCACCGCACCGGAGCTGTTCCCGCTACGCCGTCGTTCGCCGCCTTGGATCTGGTACCCCGCCACCAACAGACGGCCACCGCACCACACTCAACAACTTGGCCATGGGTTCATCCAAGGCTCCACCGTCCTCCACAACTTCTCGTTTCCAGCGAACCACAAGAAGATCGTTGGAAAAACAGAAGGAGGACACAACACTGCCAACAGAAAGAGGTACACCTCTTCCCTTATTCGTGCAAACCTTACATCTCTGCTCACACCGTATTTATCCCACGAAAGAAACTAGTTGAGCGCTTCTTACTGCATCTTCTTCATGATACTAAATGCACAAGGTTTCCTCCCTTTACTATTTCACCTTTGCTAGAGGTCAGTAGCCCGCCTGGATTTCAATCCAGGGTCAATCGAACCACAATTAAAAGAAGCAGCACTCGCTTAGGCGCGTGGAGCACCTAGTCCGCATGTTCATCGGGGAAGCGGCGCATCGGTGTCTATCATAGGGGTGTGGGGCGCAAGAGCTGCTTGCGCCCAATCTGGAGATAAGCGGGGCTTGAATGGATGGCCGGGGGACGGTGCCAAGCACGGCGGTGCGATGAGGTCGAGGGGAGGGCGCTAGCAGGGGACTGGGCCGGTGGTCGCCGGCGTTTCGAGGAAGATCATCAACACTCACTGGCTGGAGGTAGATGAAGGCGATCTGCCCGTTCTTTGTACATCGGACGATGCAGAAAAAATGGACTGACCTATTTGTTTTCAGTCGACTGTTATTTTCATAGAATCCTGTAGTAATTTAGTGTGCCATGCATGTTGTAGAGCTATCATATGTCTCCCGTCATTTATTTCTCACCGACCTGCTATCGGCTACCTTTACACTATACTAATTGTGCACACACTTCACCCATACTCACACTATTGTTTTTTTATGCATGGGTATTTCAGACTCTGACGCAGTGTTGATGGAAGCAGAAAAGAAAAGACTGAGGTCGCTCCAGTGTAATTCGAAGATAAGCACTAAGCGTTTCAGCGCTCTAAAGGGTGCAGTTTCAGCAGTTGGAGACAGTAAACATAGCTCGGCAGTTGATGATCTCAATTGCCACACACAACAATCCCAGGTGCTTGCTTTAACTTCACGCCGTCAAATGTGGTTGCATGTTGCATATGGTGTCTAGCTTGTATCGGTTCCAATTTGGTTAAATTGCATCTGCTTACTTTACACATTATACCTTTGATAATGACATGCTTCCTGTTTTTGATACATACCACATACGTCTATTAACCATGTTCGTACATCAAAGTAATGCTCTTTTGTATCCCTCATCAATCACTTATGATGAGACAGTCACCCCAGTGGGTTACTGCAAGATGCCATACTCGTTTAAAGAGTGTAGTGTCATCCTCCCCACATGATTCTCAAGAAATAGCAAGGCTAAATGAAGATAGTCAACATAGCTCTCTAGTTGATGACCGCAATTCCCCCACACCACCATCAGAGGTGCTTGCTCTAACTTCACAGTGTGATATGTGGTTGCATGTTGCATACGGTGTCTAGCTTGTAATGCTTCTAATTAGGGTAAATTGCATCTGCTTAGTTTGCACATTATACCTGTGAATATGACATGCCTTCCTATTTTTGGTACACACTACATCTATGTGTTAACCTTGTTCTTACATGAAACTACCTCTCTTCTGTATCCTGCATCAATCACTTACAATGAGTCACCTTTATTCGTTGCATATTATTTCTAGCCTGTTGCCATGTGTTGCTTCTAATTTGGTCAAATACATTTGTTAGGGCACCCTTTTAATTTGGCAGAGTGATATTGGTTTCATCTTTCATACGGTTTCTAGCTTGCATTGATTCTATCAAGTTCAAGCACCTTGTGCTTAGTTTACACTTTATACATCATACATGTCAATATGTCACGCCGTCCTATTTTTCATACATATTCCATCCTCCTATCATGCAGCTTCCTTACATGAAAGTAGTGCTCATCAGTATCATGCATCAATGAGTTCTAAAGAGCAAATTTTATTCCTTTTTCTTGTGGGTTTGATTTGACAAGGCAAAATCAAGAAAGAGGAAGGATAAGAGTAAGGAAGGCGATGACGGTGGTCCTCTGCAGCAACGTAAACAGAGCATCGGTACCGATTCTCCTTGTACTGCTAGTGCATTACAAGGTCCAAGTCTCCGCTCCCCTACTCCGCCATCCAAGGTGCTTGATCTAACTTGGAAGTGTGATATCTGGTTGCATGTTGCATATGGTGTCTAGCTCGTATTGCTCCTAATTAGTGTAAACTACATCTTCTTAGATTACACATGATACGTGTGAATATGACACGCTTTCCTGTTCTTGGTACATACTATATCTGTCTATCACACCATGTTCTTACATGAAACTACTCTTCTTGTGTATCCTGCATCAGTCACTTATGATGGGACACCTTTAAGTTGGCAGTGTGATATTGGTTTGCGTCTTGAATATGATTTCTAGCATGTATTGCTTCTAGTTTCATATGGTGTCTAGTTTGCAGTGCTTCTAATTTGTTGAAGTGACTTCTGCTTAGTTACCACATCATAGGTGTGAATATGTCAAGCCGTCCATTTTTTTGTACATATTCCATCCTCGTACCATGACTTTGCCTTTCATCGGAGTAGTGTTCGTCAGTATCATGCATGACTGAGTTCTGAAGAGCGAATTATATTCCTTTTTCTTGTCGGTTTGACCTCACAATGCAAAATCAATGAAGCTAAAGGAAATTGGCAAGGCATTGGATGATGGTGGTCCTTCCGAGCAACTAAAATGGAGGTTCTCTACAAATTCTACTCCGCCATCCTCCCAACAAGATTCGAAAGGCATCCCAAGGATAGACAGTCAACGTAGGTGTGTAGATGATGAGCACATCTCCCCTACTCCACCATCACAGGTGCTTGCTCTAACTTGGCACTATTATATGTGGTTGCATGTTGCGTATGATGTGTAGCTTGTACTCCTTCTCCTAACTTTGTTGAATTTCATCCGCTTACTTTACACATAATGCCTGTGAATATGACATATGTTCCTGTTTCTAGAACATACTATATCTGATCACATGATGTTCTTACATCAAACTATTGTTCTTGCATATCCCGCATCAGTCACTTATGATAAGGCACCTTTAAGTCGCCACTATGATATCGGTTCTATCTTGCGTATGATTTCTAGCATGTACTACTTCTAATTTGTTGAAACACCATACAGTTTGAACTTGGTAGAGTGATATTGGTTGCATCTTTCATATGGTGTCTAGCTTGCAGTGCTTCTAATTTTATTCCTTTTTCTTATCGGTTTGACTTCACAATGCAAAATCATTACAGCTGAAGGAAACTAGTCCGGTAGTGGATGAGGGTGGTCCTTCGGAGCAACTCAAACAGGGGGTCTCTACAGATTCTACTCTGCCATCCTCCCAACAAGATTCACAAGACAACACAAGGCTGGACAGTCAACGTAGCTGTGTAGATGCTGAGCACATCTCCCCTACTCCACCATCGTACTTGCTTTCTCTAACTTGGCACTATTATGTGTGGTTGCATGTTGCGTATGATGTCTAGCTTGTATTGCTTCTAACTTTGTTGAATTGCATCTACTTACTTTACACATAATGCCTATGAATATGACACGTGTTCCTATTTCTAGAACATACATGTACATGATGAGCACATCTCCCCTACTCCACCGTCATAGGTGCTTGCTCTAACTTGGAACTGTTATATGTGGTTGCATTTTCTGTATGATGTCTAGTTTGTATTGCTTCTGATTATGTTGAATTGCATCTACGTAGCTTACAACTTATACCTGCAACGATCACTTACCCATAAGACACATTTAACTTGGGACTGTGATGTAGGTTGCGTCTTGCATTGTCTTCTAGCTTGTGCTTCTTCTAATTTCTTGAAATGGCACTTACGACGAGGCACTTTTTATCTAAAAGAGTGATATTGGTTGCATGTTCATATGGTGCCTAGATTTCATTTCTTCTAATTTTGTTGAAATGCCATCCACTTACTATTTTTTCATACATATTTCGTCCTCCTATCGTATGTGTGAATATGAAACGTTGTTTTTTTGTATATATTCCATCCTCCTATCCTGCGTGAAAGGATCAATATGGTTGACTAGAGGGGGGTGTGAATAGGCAACTAACAATTTTTAACTTTTCTTTACCAAATTAAACTTTGCATCAAAGTAGGTTGTCTAGACATGCAACTAGGTGAGCAACCTATATGATGCAACAACAACAAGCACACAAGCAAGAAAGGGAAATAACACAAGTAAGCTTGCACAAGTAAAGGAAGGAGACAACCAAGAGTGGAGCCGGTGGAGACGAGGATGTGTTACCGAAGTTCCTTCCTTTTGAGGGGAAGTACGTCTCTGTTGGAGCAGTGTGGAGGCACAATGCTCCCCAAGAAGCCACTAGGGCCACAATATTCTCCTCACGCCCTCACACAATGCAAGGTGTCGTGATTCCACTATTGGTGCCCTTGGAGGCGGTGACCGGACCTTTACAAACAAGGTTGGGGAAATCTCCACAACTTAATCGGAGGCTCCCAACAACACCACGAAGCTTCACCCAAATGGGATATGGCTCCGTGGCGACCTCAACCGTCTAGGGTACTCAAACACCCAAGAGTAACAAGATCAGCTAGGGATTAGTGGGGGAAATCAAATTTCTCTTGGTGGAAGTGTAGATCGGGGCCTTCTCAACCAATCCCAAGCAAATCAACAAGTTTGATTGTCTAGGGACAGAGATCGGGCGAAAATGGAGCTTGGAGCATTAATGGAGCTTTTGGGGAAGAGGTAAGTCAACGGGGAAGAAGAGGACCCCCTTTTGTACAAGGGGAAAACATCCAACCGTTACCCCCAAAACAGGCCCACAGAGGGCGGTACTACCGCAGGGGGCAGCGGTACTACCGCTGGACCCAGCGGTACTACCGCTCCCCTTTGCGGTACTACCGTGCAGTCTGGGAGGGCTTGAAGAAAGAGCAAGAACCGTGCCTAGTGTGGTACTGCCGCGGTGGTAGCACGGTACTACCGCTCTCGAGCGGTACTACCTCTTCTACTACCGCTGCTAAGTGCCGCACAACCCGACACAAGAGGCGACCCCCTCGAGTCGACGCAGTAGGGCCCGGTACCGCAGCGGTACTGCGGCTATGAACCCACAAGCGGTACTACCGGTGGGTACCGCGGTACTACTGCTTGGACCAAAGCATGCTCAAAACGCAAGAAAAGAGACCTCCATCGACGCAGGAAGGCTCAGAGGGTGCGAAAAGGAAGTGTACGTGATGATTCCACCCAAGCCTTACCCAAGCGGACCCCCTCTTGATAGTACGGTGACTCCTATGAGACAAGACCACAAAACTAGAAACGAAAGAGCTACACCGTCTTGAATAAACAAACTCCGAGGGGAAAGAATCATCTCGTGCGAAAGGATGAATCCCTGAAAAGCTCAAAGCACATGATTAGTCCGCAAAAGCATTGCCATCAATCACCAAAACACCTTAGGGATAAATATGCCCTCACAATCTCCCCCTTTTTGGTGGATTGATGACAATACAGGATTTGCACAAAGGGGAAAATATATATGACATAAGCAAACCCCACATCTCTAAAATATAGGCGGGCTCCCCCTAGATGTGTGTTATCTTATGAAAGTGCTTTGGACTGCAGGGCACACATACTAGGATCAACACTCCCCCTATATTTTATAGACATAGCATATCTTGCAACAAATAAGGCTAACACTAAGCAGGATATTAGATAAGAGGAACGCATAACTAGCACAAGATAACCTAAGCTCAATACGATGCGATAGAGTTCATATGTCTTAAACCAGACAGAAAGTCTCATGAGCACACCCAAACCAACACACAAAAGGTTCAAACACGATAAAGATAGGCAAGACAACCACGCCACACAAACACAAGCTCGCAACTCAACAAAGACACAAATCCCTACACTCTCTCCCCCTTTGGCATCGAGACACCAAAAAGGCAAAGAGCGAAGCTACGGCTCCAGGTGATAGCCATCTGAGGATCTCGAACATCATATCCCAGCGAGATCGTCTACACCGCCGTCATCAGTCGGAAAACGCTCGGTGTCTGAGTCGGTCCACGGACAGTGCTGCTGAATCCACTCCTCCTCATCAGTGATCTTGCCCTCAGATCCGCTGGCAACGGTCGCACCCAACTAACGCATGAGCTCCTTGTGACGACTCCTGGCCGGCTTGTCAGCCACATGAGTCAATACTGACCGTGAGACTCCATGCAGAAGAGTTTCTTCATCTTGGGCTTGAGCTTCTGTGACCAAGAGGGTTCTACTCCAGATGGCTCATAGTCATCATCATCATTAGCATCAGCCTCGGTCTCCATGTCAGCAGATTGCACGCGGAACGCCAGAACTCGGAGAAGTTGTGCCCCAGTTCTCCTTCTTCCTCAGACGCTTGATCTCATGAGAAACTAGATCTCCAGTCTCCAACACCACCCTCGGATACACATACTCCCAGGCCTTCTCAATGAGCAACATGATAAACGGTCCATAAATAGGGCGCTTGCGCTCAGAGACGGCGGTAACCAACTCAGACCACATGACATGAGAGATATCCAAAGAGTCTCTAGAGTTTTCTTCCTTCTCATGTTGACAGAAAAGAAGCATGTCCACAAGATAAGAGTCTACCATATCCAAGTTGCCGATGCGAGGGAAGAGTGTCTCCCTGAAGATGCGAGGGAAGAGTGTCCAGAAATGCTGGCAGCTCATAGGTCTCCTTCTTAGTCACTTGGTTAACCTTCACGGTACAATATGGAAAGAGAGATTGCTTGTGGGTGGAGGTTGCATTGCGTTGAGGGAGAAAGCCAACTGGGTTCTCAAGACCTTGATCCTCAACTTCAAGAAGCTCCATGAAAGCCTTCCACTTGACAGTAAGTAGCCTGCCATTTGTCATCCAGGTCAGAGTCCTGTCCACATCGGTCCCAAGATGGACGGTGGCATAAAACTGAGCCACTAACTCTCCATCAAAATCTTTGTTGAAATGCATGATCCTGAGGATGTTCAACTGAGAGCACATCTGAAGTGCCTCCCCAAAGTAGTCCGGATCCTTCTCCATAAAGGCAATGTCGATGGAGCGAACGTCAACAAAAAGGTTCTTCTTGGCCTTGATCACATCAAAGTAGATAGCATACTGAAAGCGGTTCCAGAACGGGCGGTTGACCAAGGCAGCCTCTTGATCGACCTCACAGGGGTTGCGCCGACGCTTCTCCCAGAATTCCTTGGTAGACATCTCTGTCACAGACTTGGCCCTTGGCTTGGGCTTGGACGCACTCATCTTCTTCATTTGAGGCGGAACACTTGGAGGAACACTTGGCGGAGCACTTGAAGAGGCTGATGTTGTCTCAGAGGTGCGGTAGCGCTTGGACGTTGCACATCCGGGGTTGACACGGCGGACTTGCTGCTCAAGATGTTCATCACCTGGAACCAAACACACCAGCAGAAGAAACAACATGAAAGAAAGAGCATAAGCCTCCAAACAAGACAACACAGATCAAAGAGTGGTAGGAAATAGTGGAATTGGGCATCCAGCGGTAGTACCGCGACCCCACCGTGGAAGTACCGCTCGAGGGGTAGTACCATTCTCGAAGAGCGGTAGTACCACTCCAGATGGGGAACGGCGGTTCCCTACTGTCGTGGACAGATCCGGCACTACCGGGGATGCCAAATTCAAAAATATGTCTACCAATCATCAATCCAAAAGGCCTCGAAGCCATCACTACAAAAAATACACTTCCGTGATGATACATGTTTGTCACAGTAGGTCGCATTTTTTGTCATGCTTGTACATCCATGAAAAATTTATGACAGAATCAATATAGTCATACCTGTGCTGTCGAAGAAGTGTTCCATGATATTACCAAAATTATCATCACGGAAGTGTCCACTTCCATGACGATAAATCGCGCGTCACAGAAATACTTTCGTCAAGGGTGACCGACACGTGGCATCCACTATAACGGAACGTCGTTAACCTATCTAGTCGGGTTTTGGATCCGATAAGCCATTAACAGCCCCGACAAATGGGAAATTTCCACGTGTAAAATTCTTATTGGCCGGACGAAACACGTGTCAGCTCGTCAGTGGGTCAGATAGGTGCCAATGATACGTCGACACGTGGCACGGCCCAACAGAGGCCCATTCCTGTGGAAAGGCCGTCCCTTTTGACTTGGTCAAAAGGTGGCGGGCCAGCCCATGTAAAGCCTGTTAACGGCCTGTTCGCATATAGCCCATTTACAGCCCGCTAACCCAAGTCCCATTACGCCCTTTCTGAATTAGGCCCAGTAGCGTCATCTGGGCCACCCAATATGATTCCAGCCCGTTTTCACTTCTGGCCCATGTATGGCCCATGACGTCTTTCGGCCCATATGAGGCCCTATCTAACTCTTGGCCTATTAAC
>NC_053022.1:313776689-313787566 GCF_003073215.2 Triticum urartu | reverse complement strand
CACTTACTGAAAATGCCGCGTCGAAGCCACTTATTCTCCTTCTCGGAGTCCGCAAGCTGGGCTAGAACATCTTTCAGTTCCATGCTCAACTTGGTATTGGCATCTTGGAGATTGTTTTTCTCCCGCCTAACCTCAGTCAGCATGCATTCGCCAGCCTTTAACTGTCGTACGACATGCTGGTCTTCCGGATTCTCTCCGGATTCATCTACAATATCTATTGTTAGATCTGTAGCCACGCCGCACGCTATATGGTACCTATCATTCTTTGAAACAAATGTTACCTGCTGGGGACTTTTTAGGTTCCTTCAATGCGGCAACGGCGGCCCGAAGTTGGGTCTTGCATTCCTCCAGCTCCTGTGACAGTCGAGCATTCTTCTCTGTAAGAACCTGCACAATAGATGATCCTTAAATCAGTTTTGCTAACTGTTTCAAGTCTCAGGGGCTACTGATATATATATAATCGTCAGATTTGCTTACTCGTACATCCCTTACATACTGGTTCGTGGCTCTAGCTAGACCATTTTGAGCAGCACGGAGGTACGCGTCTCCAGAATTAAAGGCATCAAATGCCTTTGGGGAGAAGCAAGCGTCATGGAGTACGGCTTGGTGACGCCTATGATTCATGGCGCGAATTTGTAGCGGATAGTCTATCTGCATCCTCTGTAGGAGGAGTATTCGGCGTCCACCCCATGTCGGCTTCCGCCTCTATGTCCGGTCCTGGAGCCCGACTGGTGGAAGCATGATTGGCAGCCTCACCGGACACATTCTGGCGAGCGTTTTTTCTGTTAAAGAAACATGGACGTCATTACGTTTTGAGAAAGAGGACAACCACGGAGCGGGGTTTTTTGTCATACCTCTGCGCCGACGTCTCTGTCCTGACCGCCTTCCTTTTTGGCCTGCTCGGCCTCGGTGCCTCTTGTTGGCGAGTTGCTGCGGGTTCGGCACGGCGTCCCGAAGGCCTTCCCTGTAAAACACCATATGTGTATGGTAGGTGAAGTGTCTAAAAGGGGATCCTAGTTTTTGGAGTTGGGATTTTTGGTTTTTCTTACGTGCGACGCATGAAGCAGTCCAGGATAGTTGGCAGTAATAGCCACCACAGCGTCATCACAACTTAATTGATAGAACTGTTGGTCTATCAGCTCAACGAATATGTCCGGATCTTCTTCGAGTCCAGGACCAAGTGCCCGGTCAGGGTCCTCTGGTTGTGGGGATGGGATGTTGACCTCCCTTATGGCTTTTCACAGTTCCTGCCGCACAATGGCAAGGTGAATACCTACGACAAAGAATGCGGGAAGAATGGGAGTAGGGAGATATAACTCACCCAGCTTGGAGGGTTGTACATAGAGAATCCATCCCGTGGTTGATGCGGACGAACTCCTCTTCCTCTCCCTTGAACAAATCGGTCAGAATTTTTGCTAAAGCGGCAGCGTTGTCCGGACCCTTACGTCCGCAACGGGTGGCATCATCTTCCCCGTTAAAACACCATAGGGGGTGCCCTCGATATTGAAGTGGCTGCACTCCCCGCATTATGCATATTGACATAACCTCGATTACTGTCAATCCTGATTGAGCCAGCGCTTTAATCCGGTTCATCAGGTAAAGGACTTCTCCGTTGTCTTCCTCTTGGGGGGCTCCGTGTGCGCCAACTTCGATGTTTCTTCAGAGGAGCATTGTTGAACTCAGGAAGACCCCGCCGAATAGGGTCCGGAAGGGGGAGGTCCTCCATATAAAACCATTCCTAAGGCCAGTCTTCGGACATCTTCTTTGGAGTACCGAACAGGTATCCGGTTTCGGCGATGCGACATATTTCGGCTCCGCCCACTTGATAAAGTGACCCCTTCTGTGTGCGGGGGATGAGGCAAAATAACCTTTTCCACAGCTCGAAATGAGCCTCGCAGCCCAGGAATAACTCGCAAAGGGAAACATAGCCGGCGATGTGTAATATGGAAGCAGGGGTGAAATTATACAGTTGGAGGCCGTAAAACTCCAGGAGCCCGCGGAGGAACGGATGAATTGGAAATCCGAGTCCACTTAATAAATAAGGAACAAGGCATACCCGCTCCCCCGTAGAGGGGCTGGGGAAGCTCTCCGCTTGCTCCCCGCCATTGTAGGTGGCGAGCCCGACTCGGACGGGAACCATATATGCTGGAGGGAAAAATCCCTTAGTCTGCAGTTCGACTAATCGACTGTGTGGGACTGAACACCTCTCCCAATCACCGGGCTTAGGGCTACGGGGGCGGGAGGAGGAGCTGCCGAGGTCAGCCATGTTGGAGTGGATTTTTCCGAAGCGCGCTCCGATGGATTCTCGCTGGGGGAGGATGATATGGATTAGATCTAAGAATCCCCATCCCTTTAATAGACAATTTATTTATCTGGCTAGGGGCGCGAGTGTAAAAACACCCTGGCGCCTCGTATTCATTCAACGCGTGGGAGATAGCCCTTATGGGGCACAGAAGCCAAGAGGTCCAACATTTATGGGGCTGGACACTGCTTAACAAACGTTCGAAATTTGGAGAAGAACCCACCTTGCAATGCCGAAGACAACACTGCGCGTCGGACTCATCGTCATTGAAGCCTGGTTCAGGGGCTACTGAGGGAGTTCTGGATTAGGGGGTATCCGGACAGCCGGATTATATCCTTTGGCCGGACTGATGGACTATGAAGATACGAGATTGAAGACTTTGTCCCGTGTCCAGATGGGACTCTACTTGGCGTGGAAGGCAAGCTAGGCAATACGGATATGTATATCTCCTCCTTTGTAACCGACCTTGTGTAACCCTAGCCCCCTCCGGTGTCTATATAAACCGGAGGGTTTTAGTCCGTAGGACAACATACAATCATACCATAGGCTAGCTTCTAGGGTTTACCCTCTCCGATCTCGTGGTAGATCAACTCTTGTACTACCCATATTATCAAGAATAATCAAGCAGGATGTAGGGTTTTACCTCCATCAAGAGGGCCCGAACCTGGGTAAAACATCGTGTCCCCTGCCTCCTGTTACCATCCGTCTTAGACGCATAGTTCAGGACCCCCCACCCGAGATCCGCCGGTTTTGACACCGACGGGGGTCCTTTCCACACGACCCAGAAACCGTCGGGGATAGGCACTACTACAGAAAACTCTAGTAGTAGCGCTTGAAATATGCATAGCAGTAGCGCTGGGTCCAGCGCTACTGCTAGAGCGCTACTAAGTATTGTTAGCAGTAGCGCTTTCTGGACCAGCGCTACTGATAACTATCTGTTGCGCTTTTTCATATGAAGCGCTGCTGCTAAGCCAGCGCTACTGCTAGGTGCTCTCTGTTGGTGTCAAAACCGGCGGATCTCGGGTAGGGGGTTCCGAATTGTGCGTCTAGGCCGGATGGTAACAGGAGGCAAGGGACACGAAGTTTTACCCAGGTTCGGGCCCTCTCGATGGAGGTAAAACCCTACGTCCTGCTTAATTAATATTGATGATATGGGTAGTACAAGAGTAGATCTACCACGAGATCGAGGAGGCTAAACCCTAGAAGCTAGCCTATGGTATGATTGTTGATGTGTACGTTGTCCTACGGACTAAAACCCTCCGGTTTATATAAACACTGGATAGGGTTAGGGTTACATAGAGTCGGTTACAATGGTAGGAGATCTACATATCCGTATCGCCAAGCTTG
This sequence comes from Triticum urartu, assembly GCF_003073215.2. Lineage (NCBI taxonomy): Eukaryota > Viridiplantae > Streptophyta > Magnoliopsida > Poales > Poaceae > Triticum > Triticum urartu. The sequence continues at coordinate 313,783,917 of NC_053022.1, read as the reverse complement.
CCTTCCACGCCAAGGAAAGTCCCTTCCGGACACGGGATTAAGTCTTCAATCTTGTATCTTCATAGCCCAGGAGTCCGTCTGAAGGTATATTCCGGCTATCCGAACACCCCCTAATCCAGGACTCCCTCAGTAGCCCCTGAACCAGGCTTCAATGACGACGAGTCCGACGCACAGATTGTCTTTGGCATTGCAAGGAGGGTTCCTCCTACAAGTACTTCATAGAAGATTTTGAACACAAAGATAGTGTCCGGTCTGCAAAATAAGTTTCCACATATTGCCACAGAGAGAATAATATTTACACCAATCTAATCTGCTGACGTATTCCGTAGCGTGACACACCACGGCCAAGCCTTTATCCGAGTCGTTTCATTATCCCACCTCAGCGCGTTATGCGAGGCGGTTTCCTTGGCACGTCTTGTTAAAGCAGAGATCGTGTCCCCTTATCCCGGGATTCTCATCAATACGGGCGTGGGTAACCCAACCGCGCCATTGATTACGGCGCTTGGAGATAAGCGAGTTTTACCAGGCTGGTGGGGACATGTAGTTGCGTCCTATATAAGGGGATAAGGATCCACCTTTTCACCTACGCCTTCTTCCTCCTTCGCCTATCCATTCTTGCGCACTCGAGCTCCAGCGCCCAAGTCCGCACTCCCCACCTCAACCTTCTCCAGCCATGTCTAGAGAGGGAGGCAAGTGGATGGTCTCCTCCGTCACGGAGGGACATATCAAAAAGCTGAGGAAGGCCGGATACCTGTCTAACGACATCGCGTACCGGCTCCCCGAAAAGGGGCAGCTCATCCCCACCCCTAGGCCCCATGAGAGGGTGGTGTTCCTCCCCCATTTCCTCCGCGGACTGGGCTTCCCTCTCCACCCATTTGTCCGGGGGCTCATGTTCTACTACGGCCTGGATTTCCATGATCTGGCCCCGAACTTCGTCCTCAACATCTCGGCGTTTATCGTCATGTGCGAGGCCTTCCTCCGCATCCGCCCCCATTTCGGCATATGGCTCAAGACTTTCAACGTCAAGCCGAAGGTGGTGCGCGGCAACCAGGCGGAGTGCGGAGGCGCCATGGTGGGCAAGATGGCCAACGTCCTATGGCTCGAGGGCTCCTTTGTGGAGACCCTGAAGGGGTGGCAATCGGGGTGGTTTTACATCACCGAGCCGCCCGACGCCGAATGGGTCGCACCCCCCGAGTTCCGATCCGGACCCCCTACGCGGCTCACCTCCTGGAAGGAGACGGGCCTGTCTTGGGGTAAAAAAGGAGAGCTGACCGGACTCCAAAAACATGCATCCAAACCCTGGCGGACAAGAAGCTCAAACTTGTCAACGTAGTCCAGGTTATGCTCATCCGCCTGATCCTCCCGTGTCAACAACGGGCTTTCAACCTGTGGGAGTTCGACCCGGCGCGACACCAAACTCTGAGTAGGCTCTTCGACACGACGTACGAAGATGCCTGGAATGTGCTTTTCAAAGGCGCCGAGGCTCCCACATCCGCTACCGAGGATCGCGGATTCAGTGCGCAGCGTCATGCTCTCGCGGTAAGATGTTTTTTTTTCCTTTTACAAGGTATCAATTTTCATAGTTTGACTCCATGCGGGATCTAAGCTCCCTTACCTTTGACAGGATTGGCAGGTGACGTCCGGACAGATCAACTGTCCGGCTCCTTTGCCCGAAGGCCCAGCGGACGCTCGCTTGGCGAAGTTGCTGGTTCCGGCACCCTATGTGCTGCCGGAGAAGAAGGCCGCGAAAAAGGCTGCGGGGACTCGAAAGAGTTCCCGGCGCCAGGAGGTGTCGGATCCATCATCCGATGGTTCCAAGGCGCATTCCTCTCGTGAAGACGAGGAGGAAGAAGAGGAGAGCTCTCCCCCTCCAGCGGGAGGAGAGAAGAAAAGGAAGGCCGCCCTCTCTGGGGAGGCCGGAGGGTCCAAGAAGGGGAAAACCCTTCCTCTAGACTACTCCACCGACGCCGACGGCGGAGAGGAGTGGCAGCCCAGGGCCAAGCCCCTGGCAAAATCGTAAGTATCCGGATACCAGAGTAATTCATAGTATTCGTTTATTGCACAGCTTTCCCTTACGTCGAATATGTTTATGCAGCCCACCAAAAGACCGGCTCGACGCGTCGTCGAGCGGCTCACTGGACTCGTCGGATGTGAACTCGCTTCCGACGGCTTCCTCCCCCCGCCCTACGGATGACACCGAAGTGTTGTCCCAAGAGGTTCCAAGCCGGGAGGAGGTGGTCCTGGAGGCGTCGCAAGGCGACCTCCCGGACTCCAGGAGTAAAGGGGATGAAACCCCTCGGGGCTCCAAGTCTGGCTCTAGGCCGGACTACGCTCCGGAACCTTCAAAGGTTCCAGAGTCCGGCGGGGGACCTCCTTCCCGGCTTTGAGCCGGACACCGCGCCAGAATCGTCAATGGTTCCGGACCGCGGTAGGCGAACTCCTTCCAAGAGGAGCAAGCCTACTGAGCCGGCAGCCCCCGTCCAACCGGAGGCGCCGGACAATCTGCTGGAGGTGCTTAAAGGCGCCTCCATCGACGAGGAGCACCGTACTCTTATGAGTGCGGTGATCCAGAAGGTTCAGTCTGCCAAGAGCGGACTGACTGAAGCTTGTGCCAGCCTTCTAACAGGCTTTGAGGTAAGTAAAAATATGTAAAAATATTACCGCATAGACAGTAGCCCCTGATGCTCTGTTTGGCGTTCGGAAAGAAAAGCCGAATAGAGGATCTAATAAAATTCGCAGGAGTCTAACAGAAAAGAGTCAATATGCGTATGCAGGCTTCGCAGCTAGCGACCACCGCACTGACTGCGGAGGTGGGCGCCCTGAAGCAGGGCCTTGAGCGGTCCGAGCAAGAGCTCGGCCTTGCCAAACGGCAGCTCGAGGAGAAAGAAGGTAAGAGATACCTTATAGAAAAAAATACAAAAAAGATGCAATTGCAAAAAATGACAGGATTAACGCGGCTTGTTGTAGGGGCCACAACTGAGGTGGTGACCCTCAAGCAGGCGCTGTCCGAGGCCGAGAAGAGAGCGGCCACGGAGCGCACCGAGCGGGAGAAATATGAGGCGCAAGTTGGCGAGGTGCGGCAAGAGCTGCAGGCTCTCATGAAAAAACATGAGAGCTTGGAGCTTGATTCGAAGACGCGAGCGTCTGAGCTCGCGGCGGCCATTGAAATGCCAAGTCTGCCAAGGCCGAAGCCCAGAAGGCCCTCAGGAGGTGGATGCGATGAAGAAAGATAGCGGCGGGTAAGGCTTTCTTTATGCAAAGCAAGCATGTGAAAGTGAATTACTTGTTACTTACCCGAATCCGGAGCTCTCCAGGAGCATTCGCAGATTTCCCCGCAGCGTATCCGATGCCGCCGCATTCTACCGAGCCGAAGAGGCAGCTCGACGGAGAAGGTGTTCTGGTCTCAGTATGCTGAGGCCGGACACCCTGTGCCCCTGAGCGACCAGCTGAAGCAGCTGGTCGAGCTCCACAAGGTGGCCGAACAGGCCATGAAGGGCCTCATAGTTCGGCTGTGGCCTGGAGAGGCCCTGCCTGGGAGCTACTTCGGACTGGTGCGGCGGCTGGTGGAGGCCTGTCCAAGGCTCGAGGTCATCAAGCGCTCCGTCTGCATCGAAGGTGCCCGTAGGGCCCTTGCCCGTGCTAAAGGTGCACTGGGGCAAGCTGGACGGTGAGAAGCTTGTGAAGGACGGGCCGCCGCCGGGGAAGGAGCATCGCAAGCCCGAGAACTATTATAAGGACGTTCTGAAGGGTGCCCGCCTTATGGCGGATGAATGTACCAGGGATGTAATTTTTGAGTAAACTCGCTCGATTGTCCTGTGCGCTGAAAACTTGTTCATATGCGCTAAGCAATGCTTTTGAATTTAAAATATTACCTTCTGTGCGGCCTTTATCAAAATTGAGAGATGGCGAGTCGTCGGCTTCTGCCCCCATGCCACTAGTGCTGGGGTGTTCGGGATAAACCTGAGCGCTCTTTTTCCCATGTTTGGGTCCTTCGAGGGAGGCACTCAGCACAACGAACAAGGCAATCGGACTATAATGCTTGAACACTCTCACTTAGCCATAGAATTCTATAATTTTAAATTTCGGCGAAGCCCCTAGTATTCGGAAGACCGAGTTCGGGGCGCTATCCACGCCTTGGCCGGACAAAGCCGACTCCTCGCTCGAAGCGGCATAAGTCTTTAGGGACTCGAAAAACCTCTCGAACAGCGACCGGTCTCGCGCTCATCATGACAGTCAGTTTTAGCTTTCTCTACTGAGGTGCTAGCCCAGCTCAACTGGGGCACAATCGCAGTAGTTCTCCTAGTGCTACCTTAGCCGATATAGCGGAACGTAAGGCACCAAAACATAGGAGCCGGGCAAACCCAACTATTGACCCAAGACATGATTCGGAGCCGATGCATATAATGCTATAAGTTTGGGGTGCCGCACTTGTTAAAGTGTTCGGACTTCTGACACCATATTTAGGGGTACTAAAGCCCCTGGCGTATTTTGGTCGTACCAACGTGTATGGGTGCAACATGTCGTTAAGGAACATATAAAAAGAAAAAAGGTAATGCAAAAATAGACGAAAGCTATGCATTGTTTATTAAAAAGGGGCTGTGATCAAAGCAGAACGATACAAATAATGCGATAAGTTGAAGGTTGGACTAGTTAACATGTCCGTTCCAGGGGCAAGCTGCGGAATAGTATGCGGAACAGGTATACTGCTCGTGATAGAGACCACCTGGGAGTTCCGTAATGCTGCGTAGCTTGTCTGCTTCCCTGGTTCTTGCATCGTTTGTGCGGCAATTGAACTGCCGAACAGGCCTTCCGAAGGATGGAGTCCTGAAAATAAGAGAAAAATAAAAATAAATCGTCAGCCCCTGGTACGGTTTAAGCCGTATTTTTGGGCGTGCCGTGATGGTGCCCCTCCCCCTGTACCCATGGTATCTCTAAGGTGTAATTATGGACGCGAAGTACTGGCGTCGCCTTTTTGCGAGGGTTGGGGTTGGGGCCGCATTGCTATTCCTGCTCGGATCGTGTCAGGCGGTCTTGTTGTAGGTTACGCCGGGCGCGCTTGACGGTGTCCGGCCGTTTAGTGGCCGGACTGGAGAACTGCATGGAGAGGCTGCTTTGTACTTCTGCTGCAAGGGCCGCCGTGTGCTCCTCCGTTCGGAGGGAGCGTTCGGTGTTTCCATTGACCGTAATTACTCCTCGAGGGCCTGGCATCTTGAGCTTAAGGTATGCGTAGTGCGGTACCGCATTGAACTTGGCGAATGCGGTTCGCCCAAGCAGTGCGTGATAGCCACTGCGGAATGGGACTATGTCGAAGATTAACTCCTCGCTTCGGAAATTATCCGGAGATCCAAAGACCACTGCAAGTGTGACTGAGCCTGTACAGTTGGCCTCTACACCTGGTATTACGCCTTTAAAGGTCATTTTGGTGGGCTTAATCCTCGAGGGATCTATGCCGATTTTCCGCACTGTATCCTGGTAAAGCAGGTTCAGGCTACTGCCGCCGTCCATAAGGACTCTAGTGAGATGAAATCCGTCAATAATTGGGTCTAGAACCAATGCGGCGAATCCACCATGACGAGGCTAGTGGGATGGTCCCTTCGATCAAAGGTGGTCGGGCAGGAGGACCATAGGTTGAACTTTGGGGTGACTGGCTCTACCGCGTATACGTCCCTTAACGCGTGCTTCCGCTCCCTTTTGGGGACGTGGGTTGCATATATCATGTTCACCTTCCGCACTTGTGGGGGGAAACCCTTCTGTCCACTGTTGTTCGGCGGCCGGGGCTCCTCGTCGTCATAGATATGCAGCCCCTTGTCTTCATTTTCGGCATTTAACTTGCCTGCCTGCTTGAACACCCAACAATCCCCGTTGGTGTGATTGGCCGGCTTTTCGGGGGTGCCATGTATCTGGCACAAGCGGTCGAGTATTCGGTCCAAACTGGACGGGCCCCTAGGATTTCTTTTGAATGGCTTTTTCCGCTGACCGGATTTAGAGCCTCTGAATCCGGCATTAACTGCTGTATCCTCAGCATTGTCGCTGTTAATGCGGCGCTTCTGCTTGTTGTGACACGACCTGCCACTACTGTCCCTGGTGTCCGAATTACCAGGGTTCTTGGACATATTGTTGCTACGAGCAAGCCAGCTGTCTTCTCCCGCGCAAAAGCGGGTCATGAGTGTCGTGAGTGCTGCCATAGATTTCGGCTTTTCCTGTCCAAGGTGCCGGGCCAGCCACTCGTCACGGATATTGTGTTTGAAGGCTGCTAGGGCCTCAGCGTCCGGACAGTCGACTATTTGATTTTTCTTTGTTAGGAACCGTGTCCAGAATTGCCTGCCCGATTCCTCTGGCTGCTGAATTACGTGACGTAGGTCATCGGCGTGTGGGGGTCGCACATAAGTGCCCTGGAAATTGTCGAGGAATGTGGCTTCCAGGTCCTCGACAGTGGCTACAAAGTGGGTGGTGGGTGGGCTTTGAATTTCTTCATCGTCCGTACCCCAACCTTGCTGACCGTAGTCCGGCCAGGGCTCTCCTGATAAAGAGAGAGACTTCAGTGACTTCAGGATATCGCCAAAAGGCGAGTGCTGAAAGATGTCCGCGGCAGTGAACTCCATGATCGGCGCCCAATCGGATTCGATCGGCAGGGGCACGGAGGTTTCGGAGTTCAGAGAGGAGTCCGGCTCCTTGGAGTCACGAGTCTCATAGAGTACGGGGCTGGTGTTTGGCTCAATCACCATTGGGGTTGTTGGGGAACGTAGTAATTTCAAAAAATTTCCTACGCACACGCAAGATCATGGTGATGCATAGCAATGAGAGGGGAGAGTGTTGTCTACGTACCCTCGTAGACCGAAGCGGAAGCGTTGACGCAACGTAGAGGAAGTAGCCGTACATCTTCCTGATCCAACCGATCCAAGCACCGTTACTCCGGCACCTCCAAGTTCTTGGCACACATTCAGCTCGATGACGCTCCCCGGGCTCCGATCCAGCAAAGCTTCGGGGAGGAGTTCCGTCAGAACGACGGCTTGGTGACGATCTTGATGTTCAACCGTCGCAGGGCTTCGCCTAAGCACCGCTACAATATGACCGAGGTGGAATATGGTGGAGGGGGGCACCGCACACGGCTAAGGAACGATCACGAAGATCAACTTGTGTGTTCTAGGGTGCCCCCTTGCCCCCGTATATAAAGGAGCCAAGGGGAGGGGCGGCCGGCCAAGGAGGGCGTGCCAAGGGGGAGTCATAC
>NC_053022.1:313757967-313775689 GCF_003073215.2 Triticum urartu | reverse complement strand
AAGGAAAATTTGGTGTATGTATTAAGTATCTCACTATCCTTTTCACAGCCTTAAGATGACATTCTTTGGGGCCGCTTGATATCGTGCACACATGCACACACTTAGCATAATATCGGGACGGGAGGCACATAGATATAACAATGAACCAATCATAGAGCGATAAACCTTTTGGTCAACCGGTTTGCCATCCTTGGTCAAGTCAAGATGTCCACTAGTAGGCATGGGTGTTTTCATACCTTTGCATTCTTGCATATTGAACTTCTTGAATAAGTCCTTGGTGTACTTTGTTTGAGAAACAAAGGTACCTTACTTAGTTTGTTTGTTTTGCAAACCAAGAAAGAATTTTGAGTTCACTCATCATAGACATCTCAAACTTCTCCGACATTAGCTTTCCAAACTTCTCACTAAAATGAGGGTTAGTTGAACCAAATATTATATCATCAACATAAATTTGGCACACAAATAGTTCTCCATTAACCCTTTTAGTAAAAAGAGTAGAATCTATTTTTCCAATTTCAAAGCCTTTTTCAATAAGGAACTTGGTCAAGCATTTATACCATGCTCTAGGAGCTTGTTTAAGACCATAAAGAGCTTTGTCAAGTTTGTAAACATGATTAGGTTTCTTAGGATTGACAAAGCAGGGAGGTTGCTTAACATAAACTTCCTCCTCAATTTCACCATTTAAAAAGCACTTTTAATGTCCATTTGGTACAAGGTGATATCATGGTGATTAGCATAGGCAAGTAAGATGCGGATGGACTCAAGTCTAGCAACGGGGGCATATGTCTCACCATAGTCCATACCTTCGACTTGAGTGTAGCCTTGGGCGACGAGACGTGCTTTGTTGCGGACGACTTGACCATCTTCGTCTTGCTTGTTGCGAAACACCCATTTGGTACCAATGATGTTGTGGTTGTTGTCGGGCTTCTGACCAATGTCCACACTTGATTTCTCTCGAAGTTGTGTAGCTCTTCATGCATGGCATTTATCCAATCCGGATCTTCCAATGCTTCTTCAACCTTCATAGGTTCAATGCTAGAGATGAATGAATAATGTTCACAAAATTAGCCAAAATGATTTAGAGCGAGTGATTCTCCCGGTTTGGATATCATTGTAGATTTGCTCGACGGGATGGACTCTAGCGACTCTTGCTCGAACTCGTGAGAGCTTTTGTCTTGTTCGGGGTGGAACATCTTCTTCATCATCTTGTCCTTCTTCATTGTTGACGTTGTCATTTCCTTGTCGTGGTGGAGAAGGAGGTTGACGAGGTTCATCTTGGTGTACTTCCTCGTTTTCTTCGTCTTGGTGTGTCCCACTTGTGGATGCTTCCGTATCAACTCTTGGTTCACCTTGTACGTGAGGTAGAAGCTTCCACTTGGACGGACGAGGTACTCTCCTTCACCTCCGTTGGACGATCTTGCCAATAGACAAGTCTTGGATTGCTTCCGAAGGATCTTTATCTCCTACATCAATTGGCAATTGCTCTACTTGCGATGCCGTTAGATTCATCAAACTTCACATCTACCGTCTCTTCAACCTTTCGGGTGAAATTGTTGTAGACACGGTAAGTGTGAGAGTTTGAGCCATAACCAAGTAGGAAACCTTCATGAGATTTAGGAGCAAATTTAGAACGACGATGCTTATCAAGAATGTAGCACTTTGAGCCGAATACTCGAAAGTATCCAACTTGGGGTTTGTTACCGGTGAGGAGCTCGTATGCCGTCTTGCCGAGTAGCTTGTGAAGATACAAGCGATTTGTTGCATGACAAGCTGTCTCAACCGCTTTTGCCCGAAAGTGTTTTGGAGTCTTGTACTCATCAAGCATCGTTCTTGCCATCTCAATAAGAGTTCGCTTCTTCCTATGCAACAACTCCATTTTGTTGAGGTGTGTACGTAGCCGAGAACTCGTGTGAAATCCCTTCTTCGTCAAGAAAGGTATCCACATTTTCGTTCTTGAACTCCGTTCCGTTGTCGCTGCGAACCTTCTTGATCTTCACTTCAAATTGATTTTGGGCCTTCCTAGCGAAGTTTTTGAAGATCTTTTGGACCTGCGATTTATCATCAAGAAAGAACACCCACGTAAATCTTGAAAAATCATCGACTATGACTAGACTAAATGAATTACCACCGAGACTCTTGTAGGAATTGGGACAAAAGAGATCCATGTGAAGTAGCTCGAGCGGTCTTTTCATGGTCATGATTGTAGCGACCATACCTCAAACGGTCCAATATCTGTACTCAGGTGTCATCCCCGGATCAGTAATGCTAACACCACACAGTACTTGAAGGATTTATAACAGAGTAGCAATCACACACTTATTACATCGAGTGTCTCAAAGAGAACTTATTACAATAAATATGGCTTAAGGCCATCTAATAACGATAACAGCGGAAGGCTTGGAAGATAAGTGAGTCCATCAACTCCAACGGCATCACTGAGTATAGAACCACGACCTAAAACACCTTAATCGTCGTCTGAAAAGTCTGCAACATTAACGTTGCAGCCCGAAACGGGTCAGCACATGGAATATGCTGGCAAAATAACACATAGAGAGTAATGGAATGAAATAGGCTATTCTATATGCATATTTGGCTGGTGGAAAGCTCTATGGTTACAGTTTTGCGTAAAGCCAATTTTTCCCTACTGCAAAGGAATAAATTTTATTTAACTATCATGGTAGTTGTTAAACATTGAGAATGGTTGACAGCATTCTCAATCCCAATTAAGCATCATCATTAAACAAAACCCAACAAAATTAATTTTAGAGTAACATGTTGAGATTCACATGATAATCCAGGTACTAGATACTCAAGATGTCCATAACCGGGGACACGGCTAACATGATTAGTTTATACACTCTGCAGAGGTTTGCGCACTTTTCCCCACAAGACTCGATCGCCTTCGTTTGGTTTCTCGCACTACATGGTGTTTGAGAAGACGGATGACCGAGACATAGTCTTTCAGAAGCGCTAGCACCTTACGATCGGGTAGACCGTTACACCTACTTTCCCCTACATCTGCTAGTCTACCACTGTAAGAGTTCGCACAACTTATCAACTATGCTAGAGCCCATAATAGCTTGTGGCTGCACACGGAAGTTTCTAGCATGAATAATCTCATGATCCCTTTGAGCCTGGGTGGCGGTCCAAAAGAAAACAGGCAATCGCTGGAATACCCAGGTGCCTCAATCCACCTAGATGTGTGTTTAAGTTGCCACCTTAAATAAACCATTAATTAACAATCTCACATCTGTCATGGATACACTCACCCAATCCACGTCTACTAGCATAGCATGGCATAATAAGCAAACGTAGAAGTAACTCCCAAAGGTTTGATAATAACAGGTAATAGGTACTACCTCAACTACTTCCCAAACCCACAATTTAATTAGATCCTAATCATGCAATGTGTGAGGATTGATCTAATGCAATAAAACTGGGTAGAGGGAACATGATCAAAGTGTTACTTGCCTTGCTGATGATCCGGGAAACCTAGCGATTCGAAGTAGCAAGCGGCGCACTCCGGGTACTCTATCGCAAACAAACAAGCATACAATAAGTACTCAACTAATGCACAGGTAAAACTCGAATAAGAGATCTAACCAGAAAGTTCAACTTAAGAACTCCGGTTGGCAAAAAGAATCAAATCGAACGAAGCAACGAAAGACAAACGGCAAAAGAAAACAAGCTTCGTTTACTATTCTGGATCTAGGGAAATTTTTACAGTGGCAAAAACTTGTTTGAGTTGGTTAAACGGAAAGAGGGTTTCAGACGAAACTCCAGGCGCTTGAATCGCCTGATTCCGATAAACGAGCGAAAAGTTAGACTAAAACGAAAATCAGGATCAAAATCACGATCGGAAAATCGCGGATTTAATCCGAGAAAAGAAAAACGATGAACGTTGTCGGTGTACAAAAAGAGGGGTACACTTTTTGTACCCCTATAACTGTGCATGGGAAGTCTGAGCCATGGGCACCACCACACCAAGCAAGGCAAGGGAGGTGAGCCAGGGTAAGACCGAAGCTCAAGAGAACTACGACGCCAAGGCCAAGACAAAAAGAGAAAAGGGACGAAGATGACTCCCCCCGCAAGGTATAGTTCGGCTATCCGAACACCCCCTATCCAGGACTCCCTCAGTAGCCCCCGAACCAGGCTTCAATGACGATGAGTCGGCGGCAGATTGTCTTCGGCATTGCAAGGCGGGTTCTCCTCCAAATTCCATGTACCTGTTTGAATAAAGTCCGGTTTCTTGTAGATGTTGCGCTCCTTGGCTTCTACGCCCAATAATGGCCTTTTCCACGTGTCAAACGAATATGAAAAGTCTGAGTGTTTTTACATTCACACCCCTAGCCGTGTAAATGAGTTGCCCTTTTTAAGGGGACGAGGATTTAGATCCAATCCACACCTTCTCCCCTCCACGAGTGTTCATCAGAGCGCATCCGACAAAGGTCCATTCCACCATGGCCAGCCGCCGCAACTCCTCCTCTCGCCCTTCTAGCCCTAAGCCTGGATATTGGGAGAGATGTTCTACTCCGCATAGCGAGCTAGTGACGCTTCAGACCAAGGGATTTCTCCCCCCGGCCTATATGGTCCCGGTCCGAGCCGGTCTTGCCGTCTACAACGGCGGAGAGCAAGCAGAGAATGCCCCTAATCCATCCAAAGGAGAGCGGGTGTGCCTTGTCCTTACTTAATAAGGGGGCTCGGATTTCCATCCACCCATTTCTCCGGGGGCTGCTGGAGTTCTACGGCCTCCAGCTACATCATCTCACGCCTGCCTCAGTATTGCATATCGCGGGCTTTGTAGCCCTCTACGAGCTGTTCTTGGGTATTGAAGCTCATTTCGGACTGTGGAAGGAGCTATTTTGCCTCGTGCCCCGTTCCAAGAAAGGGGTCAATGTATCAAGTGGGTGGAGCCGAAGTATGGCGCATCGCCGGGACCGGATATCTGTCCGGAACCCCAAAGAAGGCGTCCGAAGACTGGCCCTCGGAATGGTTCTATATAGAAGACGTCCCGCTGCCGGATCCTGTCCGGATCGGCCTCCCAGATTGATAGTGCTCCTTAAAGAAGCGCCTAAGCTGGCGTCCACGGAGCCCTCAAAGGGAAAGTGACAGGGACATCGTTTATCTCATGGGCCGAATAAGATTGTTGGCCCATTCCGGACTAACCATGATCGGAGTTATGGCCGAATGCATCATGCGGGGGGTGCAGCCGCTTCAGTATAGAAGCCACCCCATGTGGGATTTCAACGGGGAGGACGACGCCACCCGCTACGGCCGTAAAGGGCCAGATTCAGTTGCCGCTCTATTAAAGATCTTGTCCACTTTGTACAAGGGAGAAGAGGAGGAATTTCTCCGTGTCAACCCACAGGGTGGATTCTCTATGCACAATCCCCCAAGCTGGGTAAGTGGTCGCATTTACTTGCTCATCCGTTTAGTGTTCCCATTGTTAAATACTTAGTCTGATGACTTCAACGCAGGAACTGCGCCGGGCCGTTAAGGACATAAGCAGCCCGCCTCCACAACCCGAGGACTCAGGACGGTCTCTCGACCCGGCCTCTCAAGAGGATCCGGACATATCTGTGGAGCTGATTGATGGAGTGTTCCATCAATTGAGCGAGGACAACGCCTTGGTGGCCATTACGGCCGATTACCCAGGGCTAATCCGAACACCCCAGGTACCTGAGACCGAAGTCCCTGTACCCCGGACAGGGGTCCGTCCACGCGTGTTTAATTTCCTGATTGCAACCGAACTTTGCAGGGGAGGTTTTTGAGGGCAGAAGGCCGAACCTGCGGCGACAAACCAACCAGGGGCCGCAGGGCCCCATGGGCAGAAAAGAGGTGCAGTCCGGACCGAGGCATCAGCGCGAAGGTATGGCGCGCCCCTTTATCCCAGTTGTTATACCTTCGAGGCACATTTGACACTCGTGCCCTTTTCAGGACAAAGAGACCTCGCCGGACTATATCCGGAGAGGCTGCTAATCGCGCCTCCACCAGCCAGGCTCCAAAGCCTGGTCCGGGGGCGGAAGCGAACGCAAGGCGTGTGCCAGACGTTCCTCCGACGGAGGATGCGGACGGGTTATCTGCCACCAACTCTGAGGTGGAAAGTGCCATGAACCACAGGCGTCGCCGGACAATTCTTCGCGACGCTTGCTTCTCCCAAGAGGCATTAGATGCCTTCAATTCGGGAGATGCGCACCTCCGTGCCGCTCAAAATGGTCTAGCCAGAGCCACGGAGCAATATGTAAAAGACATACGGGTAAGAAAATTTTGGTAAATATATATGTAGCAGTAGCCCCCGAGACTGAAAACAGTTAGAATAACTGGTTTAAGGATCATTTGAAATGCAGGTTCTTACAGAAAAGAATTCCCTACTGACCCAGGAGCTGGAAGAGTGCAAAGCCCAACTGGAGGCCGCACTAGCCGCGGCAGGGGAGCCTAAGGAGACCCCCTCTGGTAATATACATTTCGAAAGATAAGTATGTGGCGAAGCACGGCTTTTGTGCGAATCTGACAAATAAAATTGCAGATGGCGCCGGATTGAATCCGGAAAGGCAACACCTCGAACGCCAACTAAAGGCTGGTGAGAGGGTGCTGTTAAAGGTGATGGGGGAGAAGAACGTTCTCCAAGATGCCAACACCCGGCTGGGCGTCGAGCTAAAAGATGTTCGTGCCCAGCTGTCAGACTCCGTGAAGGAGAATCAGCGGCTTCGGCGCGGCATATTTAGTAAGTGCTTGAACGAACCTTTTAAAAGAAAGTTCGGCGGTGCCGTTGATTAACAGAGCAATCTGTAGGTATGTTAACAGGTCGTCCTGCAGAGGAGATGCCCGGTTCTAGGGTGACCTTCTTCCCGAGCTCTTGCAATTGCTCGATCGAGTTCGGCAGGCGATGCGAGGCGTCGCCCAGGTCCTGTGGCCATCCGTCTCCACACCCGAAGGTCTTGGAGAGCTTGCGGAGAAGCTGAGGGGAGCACGGCGGCGCTTCAGTTGTGGAAGATATCAGCCTGCCGTCAAGGCGCTAGGGAGGCCTGGGCCATGGTGAAGACGCGGTATTCATAGGCGACCCCAACCATATGGCCGAGGTTGGTCCTGTAGGGCCCGATGGGAAGGAGATCCCTGTGAGCTTAGTATACGGCCAAGTAGAGTTGGCCGCAAAGTATTCCCAGCAGGACTGTAAATTAGACAGCCTGTTAGATGGTATTGAAGAGGAATACAATCAGTCAAAATGACTATGTAATTTAATTGACATTTATAATGCCTTCTAGCCGGATTGTAGATCATTTGTCATGGCCGACCTTTTCGCTTCAGCTCGGGACCTGACGGTCCGGAGTGTGTCCGAATTCCCATGCGGTTATATAAGAACCGGGGAATGTGGAGACCAGGCGTAGGGGTCATTAGTGCTTGAACAGACAAGTGCCCAACTAGTTATGTTATATTACATGTAGGTAAAGAAACATCTTCCAGGGAGAATAGTTCCGTTAAGGGTTCCTTTCCCTGGAGCATGCCCTAAAGTGCATGTCCGCTGCGAAGAAACGCAGGAAAAACATCTGGGGGCAGTGGAAAAAAAAGATCATCTTTAGTTCACCGACCGAATATTCCCTTAAGAACGCTAGCTTTCGGCTTCACCCAGTCTGAGGTACACATCCGGCTGACCCGGCAGTAACAATCGCAGAGGTGCTCCCTTTACGCCTAGCCGAACAATCGGGAACGTAGGGGTAAGCACAGGAGCCAGGCAACCCAGCTTGGCCAAAACTTAAGTCATATCGATGCATATAGTGGTGAATAAAAGGTACACGGAAGTTGACACATGTGTTGGGCATGAAGCCCGTAGAAATAAGCTTCTGTTGAAAGAAGCCCCCAGGTTTGCTGAGCGCGGATAGCGCGTCACTTTGTGAGCCTCTAAAGGCTATAAGAGGGAAAGAGAGAGAGAAGGAGAGAAATGTAAGACAGAAGGTATATATAAAAAATGGACAGAGTAAGGAGACGAACACAGGATCCGGCGCTAGGCATAGAATCTTCGGAGGCGGGCTGCGTTCCATGGGTTCGGCTCGAGTCGGTTATCCGATGCACTTCGCAGGCGGTACGACCACCAGTCAGGACTTGGTCGATGATGAAGGGACCTTCCCACTTGGGCTTGAGTTTGTCCTTTTTCTTGTCCGGCAGGCGTAGAACTAATTCGCCAACGTTGTAATTTTTGGCCCGTACTTCTCTGCTTTGGTATCTTCGAGCCTGCTGTTGATAAAATGCGGAACGGGCTTTTGCCACGTCACGCTCCTCTCTAATGCGTCCAAACTGTCCTGCCGATCGAGCTCGGCTTCTCTTTCTTCGTACATGCGCACTCGAGGTGAGTCATGAATTATGTCGCAAGGCAAAACTGCCTCTGCGCCGTACACCATGAAAGAATGGTGTGTATCCGTGGTGCGATTCGGTGTGGTCCGCAGCCCCCAGAGTACGGAGTCGAGCTCCTCTACCCAGTGTGTGTTAGATTCCTTGAGGGACGCACTAATCTGGGTTTATGCCGCTCATGATAAGACCATTTGCACGTTCGACCTGGCCGTTAGTTTGTGGGTGATAGACGGAAGCATAATCGAGCTTGATGCCCATGTTTTTGCACCAGAGTTTTACCTCGTCGGCCGTAAAGTTCGTGCCATTATCAGTGATGATGCTGTGGGGGACGCCGTAACGGTGTACAACCCCGGATATGAAGTCTATCACAGGCCCGGATTCAGCCGTCTTAACAGGCTTGGCTTCTATCCATTTGGTGAACTTATCCACCATGACGAGTAGGTATTTGTGCTTGTGGGTTCTGCCTTTAAGGGGTCCAACCATATCGAGCCCCCAGACCGCAAAGGGCCAAGTGATGGGGATAGTTTGGAGGGCGGTGGGTGGCATATGGCTTTGGTTTGCAAAGAGCTGGCAACCGGTGCATCGCTGGACTAAGTCCTGAGCGTCTGCCCGGGCCGTCGGCCAATAAAAACCTGTACGGAAGGCCTTGCTTACCAGAGATCGGTGCAGCGTGATGACCGCCGAGTCCGGCATGGATTTCAGCCAGGAGATTCCGCCCCTCCTCTTCGGAGATGCACCTTTGAAGGACTCCGGTAGTGCTTTTCTTATAAAGCTCCCCCTCGTGGACTCTGTAGGCTTTGGATCGCCGCACTATGCAGCGTGCCTCATTTTGGTCCTCGGGGAGTACCTGCCTAGTAAGGTAGGCGAGGAATGGTTCCGTCCATGGGGCAATGACGGCCATTATTACGTGGGCTGAAGGTGTTACTTCAATGGCAGAGCCACCGATTGTGTCAGAATGTTCGGAGTCGGGCAGTGCGGTTGGGTCCGGGCTGTTATTGTTCGGCTCCCCTTCCCATGCCACGGATGGCTTAAAAAGCCTTTCCAAGAAGATGTTGGGGGGGACTACATCGCGTTTTGCGCAATGCGTGCCAGGACATCTGCCGCCTGATTATTTTCCCGGGCTATATGGTGAAATTCAAGCCCCTCGAACCGAGCTGACATTTTTAGGACGGCGTTGCGGTAAGCTGCCATTTTGGATCCTTGGCATCGAAGTCTCCATTTATTTGGGATATTGCGAGGTTCGAGTCCCCGCGCACCTCTAGGCGTTGGATGCCCATGGATACTGCCATCCGGAGACCATGTAGAAGGGCCTCATATTCGGCTGCATTGTTGGAGTCCGTGTACAGAATCTGTAGTACGTATTGAACTGTGTCTCCTGTGGGGGACGTCAAACGACACCAGCCCCCAGTCCGGCCAACATTTTGGAGCCGTCGAAATGCATGATCCAATTTGAATATGTGCCGTACTCTTTAGGGAGTTCGGCCTCCGTCCATTCTGCGACGAAATCGGCCAAAACTTGTGACTTGATGGCTCGTCGTGGCTTATAAGTTATGTCGAACGGGAGGAGCTCGATGGCCCATTTCGCAATCCGGCCCGTTGCGTCACGGTTGTTGATAATGTCGTTAAGTGGTACTTCCGAGGCTACTGTTATCGAACACTCTTGAAAGTAGTGTCGTAGCTTCCGGGATGCCATGAATACCGCGTACGCAATCTTTTGATAATGCGGGTACCGTGATTTGCAGGGAGTGAGGACAGTGGACACATAATAGACAGGCCTTTGAAGGGGGAATTTGTGTCCGTCCGCTTCTCGTTCGACGACGAGCACTGCGCTTACAACCTGATGTGTTGCTGCGATGTACAATAGCATTGGTTCGCCGGTGTTTGGCGCGGCCAGGACTGGGTTTGTTGCCAGTATGGCTTTTATTTCGTCGAGTCCGGCCGTGGCTGCGTCCGTCCATTTGAAGTGTTCGGTGCGCCGAAGGAGGCGGTAAAGGGGAAGGGCCTTTTCTCCCAGGCGGGAGATAAAGCGGCTTAGAGCCGCCACACATCCGGTTAACTTTTGTATTTGTTTGAGGTCCTTTGGGATATCCAATTGCGACAGAGCTCGGATCTTGGCTGGATTTGCTTCAATTCCTCTATTGGATACAATGAAGCCCAAGAGCTTTCCGGCTGGAACGCCGAAAACGCATTTTTCCGGGTTGAGCTTGATGTCGTATGTTCGGAGATTATCAAATGTGAGCCTCAAGTCGTCTACTAGAGATTCAACATGTCTTGTTTTGACGACCACATCATCTACGTATGCCTCCACTGTTTTACCGATCTGGCTTGCCAGACATGTCTGAATCATGCGCTGATATGTTGCGCCGGCGTTTTTGAGCCCGAAGGGCATCGTGTTGAAGCAGAATGGCCCGTATGGTGTGATAAATCCGTTGCGGCTTGGTCTGGTTCTGCCATCTTGATTTGATGGTAGCCAGAATATGCGTCGAGGAAACACAACGAATCGTGTCCTGCGGTGGCATCGATAATTTGATCGATGCGGGGGAGAGGGAAGGGATCCTTTGGGCAAGCCTTGTTGAGGTCTTTAAAATCGACACACAGGCGCCAGGATTTGTCCTTCTTTGGTACCATCACCAGGTTTGCTAGCCAGTCCGGATGTTTTATATCTCTGATGAATCCGGCTTCCAATAGCTTTGCTAGCTCCTCTCCCATAGCTGTCTCTTAGGTTCGGAAAAACGCCGAAGAGCCTGTTTGACAGGTTTGAATCCTGTTTGGATATTTAAGCTGTGCTCGGCCAGCCTGCGTGGGATTCCTGGCATGTCTGAAGGATGCCAGGCGAAAATGTCCCAGTTCTCCGTAGGAACTCTCGCAATATGCGTCGACATCAGGGTTTAACTGTGCCCCGATGGAAGCTGTTTTGTTGGGGTCCGTTGGATGGACTTGGAATTTGACTATTTCGTCCGCTGGTTTAAAGGAGGTGGACTTGGATCTTTTGTCGAGTACCACAGTCGTCCCTATTCATGGTAGAGCGCAGCGCAGTCAGTTCCTCGGCCGCTAGGGCTTCGGATAGTGCCTCGAGGGCCAGTGCGGCTGTCTTGTTTTCGGCGCGGAGTGCTACATCCGGATCACTAGCGAGAGTGATGATCCCGTTAGGCCCGGGCATCTTGAGCTTCATGTACCCGTAATGGGGTATTGCTTGGAAGATTGTGAATGCTTCCCGCCCTAGCAAAGCGTGATAACCACTGCTGAACGGGGCCACATGGAACGTGACTTCTTCGGACCTGTAATTGTCCGGCGTGCCGAACACCACATCTAGTGTGATTTTTCCTGTACAGCGCGCTTCCCGACTGGGGATTATTCCTCTAAAGGTTGTGCTGCTTCGCGTGATGCGGTTCCAGTCTATATCCATTTTTTGGAGAGTTTCCTCATAGATGAGGTTCAATCCGCTGCCGCCGTCCATGAGTACCTTGGTGAGACGAAAGCCGTCCACTATTGGACTGAGGACCAATGCGGCTGGTGCTCGGGCTGTTCGGAATTTAGGTTCATCACTGGCGTTGAAGGTAATGGCCGTGTCACTCCATGGGTTTATTGTTGCTACTTGGTAGACTTCGGCAAGGCTGCGGAGTGTCCTTTTTCGCATATTATTTGATGCGAAGGTCTCGAAGACTGTTAATACCGTATTGGTGTCTCTGGGGTGGCTTTCTGTGGCCTCTGGGATTAGGAGGTTTTCGCCAATTTTGGCCACCTGCCGGAGTATCCAACATGCTCTAAGGCTGTGAGTTGGTGTGGCGTCCTCTGTACTATGAATTTTACAGGGTCCATTAAGCCATCCTTCCAGTACGGTTCCATGCCCTGTAGAGGGTTTTTGCCTTTTGGTGTTTGACCCGGGTGTCTGGCGATGATGCACCCTTTTATTTCGGACTGGGGCTTGCATTAAGGGCCGGATTGTCCCAAAATTTTGTTTCGGTTTTCCGGGCGCTTTCCATCGCACAGTACTTTCGTACTATGGACGCTAAGTCCAAGCGAAGCGTGTAATATCACGGCGACTTATGGCGTTGAGTATTCCCTTGTCCGTGCAATTATTGCAGAAGGATATGAAATTGCGTCTTCCTCGCGGCAGCCCTTTATCCTGTGCATAACCAGGAGGAATCTGGCCCAGTAATGATGTACTGTTTCTTTGGGCTCTTGCCTGATTTGGGATAGATCGCTAATGTTCGGGTGGGTGGGTGGAATTTATCCGAAGCCTTACCCCTTCTGAGGCTCAGAGGCCGAGGAATTTCCGAACTCGAAAATTTGGATTCCTGGATGTCGTCCAATGAATCCAGTCCGTCGCCTGATTCTAGGTTCAGGTCTTGAGTGATATCCTCCCCTCCGCGGACATCCGGCTTGGAGGGATCGGGAATCCGGACGTAGCGAGTCCTTAGGATAGATGAAGGGTCGCCGCACTGTCCCTCTACCACGGCAACGTGATGGGTGGCTTGGGGAGAGTTAATCTCTCTCAGATCGGTTTTAGGCCCAATCTGGTCGTAATCCGTAGCGACTCCCAGGGCGGCGAAGCGATCCAAGAGCTCGTTTATGGAGGAAAGCTCTATTGGATCTAACTGCTCGGCAAGTTCCGAGTTGACATGAAGATTGTTTTCGATGGCTCGAGAGGTCATCGTCGGCGTAGAAGCCGAACAGGTGGTCATAAGAAAACCACCTAGCCGGAGGGTTTGGCCGACAGCCAAAGCTCCCTTAGCAACGGTGCCGTCTTTAAAGACGGGGCGAGGCATCCTTCCTGATGGGACGACACAGAGGAACTCTCAATGAAAGCACCAATGTCGGTGTCAAAACCGGCGGATCTCGGGTAGGGGGTCCCGAACTGTGCGTCTAGGCCGGATGGTAACAGGAGGCAAGGGACACGAAGTTTTACCCAGGTTCGGGCCCTCTCGATGGAGGTAAACCCTACGTCCTGCTTGATTAATATTGATGATATGGGTATTAACAAGAGTAGATCTACCACGAGATCAGAGAGGCTAAACCCTAGAAGCTAGCCTATGGTATGATTGTTGATGTGTATGTTGTCCTACGGACTAAAACCCTCCGGTTTATATAGACACCGGAGAGGGTTAGGGTTACATAAAGTCGGTTACAATGGTAGGAGACCTGAACATCCGTATCTTCAAGCTTGCCTTCCACGCCAAGGAAAGTCCCTTCCGACGCGGGACGGAGTCTTCAATCTTGTATCTTCATAGTCCAGGAGTCCGGCTGAAGTAGTTCGGCTATCCGAACACCCCCTAATCAGGACTCCCTCACCCACCACTGCGCCACCTCAGCTGCCTGCCTACCTACGTGGCATCACAGGCGTCGCTGGCCAGGGCGCGTGTCGACACAAGAAGGAGCGGCGACGGACGAGACAGGTTTCTCCCCGTCCCCGATAAAGCAAGGACACCTAAGCAAGACGCATTAAATGCGCCTTGTCATGTAATGCGAGGGATAACCTCGCATCACTGTACCCTTTCCACCTCCTGTGTGCCACTGTGGCAACCCCTTTTTCTATAAAAGGAGGCCCGAGGCGACCAGAGGAGGATTCGGCTTTTTGGAGCTCCTCACGCCCCATAGCTAGCTCAAGAACACAGATATACAATCCACCAAAGCAGGAGTAGGGTTTTACGCATCCTCGCGGCCCGAACCTGGATAAACGAACCGTGTGCTATCTGTTTGATCCGCTCTTCTCATGACCCCGCGCCCCGCTAACCGTAGTAGGGATTCTTGTGATCCCATAGGTGTCGTTCCCACCGACATCTCTGGCGCGCCAGGTAGGGGGCGCAGTTGTGAGAATCGGCTCTAGCAATCGAGCCCAGCACTCCTTCGTCTTCGTGGCTCTTGGAGAGGGAAGGAGGCCGGAAGATCAGCGCTCGAGCGACTACAAACAGAAGCTAAGTTGCACTGAACCCTTATTTGTTCTATCCTTCTTATATGAGGTTATTCCCCCCGGAGATGTCACGCCTTTGTATGAGAAACCTGCACGCCAGGGGGCTCTCCCACGATCGGCAACGCCCTTGCCCTGTTTCGAGTCCGCTCAACAGCTCAAGCGGCTGCGTCGAGAATGGCAGAGTAGCCTTCCGCGATCAACAACGCTCTCGATTCTGACTCGAGTCAAGCTCGACAGTTCGAGCGGCCGCGTTCAGAACGGAAAGGTGGCTCGTCCGGCAGCACGCGTACCCAGCAGGCCCATGGGGATCCGTCCCCAAAACGCCGCTAGGGGCTTCCGCGCCGGCGAGCCTACCCAATCGACGTAGGGCGCGCATACAAAGAGGAATTGAACGGGGAAATAACGTGCATGAAATTAAAGAGTACTGCAAAGTTATATTACATCACATCATTGCTGCGGTTCTAACTAAAGATGAAATTTGTCTTGGTCGTGAACCTGCAGCGGCGGTGAAGAACGGGATGCCTAATCCCGGCGCTGGCCTTCCACCCTCTTGATTTCGTCGATGCTGCTGATGACGGGCTTGATGCGCTCCTTGAGCACCGTGAGGTCATACCATCCGGCAAGCTATCCATCGCGGCACGAAGTCGAGGTCGGGATTCCAGTACGCCATCTTGGTGAGGACCTTGGTCATGACCCCCCGGCAAAGTCGCCGGGCTTCCCCGGCCAACGTGGCCGCTCGGTTGGAGTGAAGATAAGCCAAGGCTCCAAGGACGCCCTCGAAGAACAGGGTCAGCTTGGTGTTGACGGTCCCGCTGCGCTCAGGGGCGTACCTCACGTTTGGCATCCCCATGGTGGCCAACTGCGAGGTGACCCTGCCGGCGACGTCCTCCAGACGGCTGATCCATCTGTTCTCGCCCGCCACATATTCCTGGTGGGAGGGCCTCGTTCGCCCGCAGCTGCTTCTCCTCCTCCAGACTCCTGGTCAAGGTCTCCTCCCGAGCCCTGCTCTCCGACAACATCTTCTCGAGATCCTCCAGCTTCAGCTTGAGATCTCTGACGGAGTTTTGCGCTTCGGAGAGCTCCCCAGCCCTGCTGATGACCGCTCCTTGCGCCTCCACCAAGGCGCTGTTGAGCGTGCTCTTCTCGTTGGACAGCTTGAGGGCCTGCTCCTTCAGCTCGTCCTGCTCCACCTCCAACTCCCTTACTTTGCCGGCATGGGCCAGAGCCTGGGCATCGAGTGCCTCCTTGTGCCTCTCTCCAGCTCGCGAGTCCGCCGTGCGACAAGGGCCTCGAGCTCCTCATCCTTGCCACGGAGCGCTGCGGCAAGCTTCGCCTCACGCACGGTGAGGTCCTCTTCCTGGGAATCCAGTGCGGCTTGATGCTGGTTCCGGACGGCCTCGGCCGCGGCAGCCAAGTTCGCCGCCTTTTCCTGGGCCTTCTCGATGTCAGCCATCTTCATGGTGAGCTCGACATTGCGCTTGGCCAATTCCTCCTGAAAGGCCCTCTGCTCCTCGCGAGTCTGGTGGAACCAGGTCTGCGTCTCAGCAACGCGCGCCTTGAAATCCACCTCCGCCTGGTCCACCGTTGCCGTCCTGGACTTAACCTTGTCCAGACGGACACGGTAGAGCGCCTGGAGTTTTCGGAAGTTGGCCCCCATAGCGCGGAAAAGCTGCTCTTCTAGGAGAACCATCACCGCCAACGCCCGGCTCATCGACAACTCTCGAGCCCGGTGGCGGCAAGCACCTCGCCGTCAAAGACTTCCCCTTCGGCGGGCGCTCGGGAACTTGACGCCCCTGGGAGATGGACGAAAAGATCGTCGCCCACCTTCAGATATCTGCCGGGGCCCGAGGTTGAGGAGGAGGGAGGCTGATCATCAACCACCTCTTCCTCGGCAGTGGCCTTGCCGGCTTCCCCGGCAGGCCCACCGTTGGCGCCCTCGGCAGAAGCCTCGCCGGTCGCCTTGGCGGCCCCTGCAGCGGTGTCCTCGGCAGCATCCTTGGCGGCCTCATCAGCGGCGACCTCGTCAGCATCCCTGGCGGCCTCCTCAGCAATGTTCCCAACAACATTATCCATGTCCTCCATACCCATTGAAGGAGGGCCTGGGTAAGTAATGGGAGCATTGAAGCCAAGAAAAAGAATAAGGGAAAAACAGAGACGGAGGACAGGCGACTCACCAGTGCCAGGCTGTGAAGCAGAAGTCCCCTCCCCGCCAGCATCCGGCGCCGTGGCAGAGTCACCAGCGCCCAAGTTCCCCTCTTCATCCATGGGTGTGGGTTCCATGCTTGATGCCCTTGCCGGGGACGCCCCTCGCGGTGGCGTAGTCGATGGGGGTGGTGTGTTGGGGGTAGCCCTCTGCGCCTCCTCCTGCTGCCGCTCCCCTCCTGCAAACCCGACAAGGTCAACACCATAGCATCGAACGCCCTACCACATGTCGAATAAGAGGAGGGTTGAGCGAACTTACGCCGAGGGCTTATGCGGGGCTGCTGTCCAGGCCTGCTCAAACAACCACCAAGTGGGCGTCTTTGAAGCCCCAGCTGGGGGCTGAGTTAGCTCGCCGAGGCCTTTTCCCTCTTCACCCTCTGGGCCCAACGTCTCTGGCATCCCTGCAAAAGCGAAAACGGATCAAGAATGAGTGACTTAAATTCAGAGGAATGGAAATGGCAGTAAGGAACAGAGTAACTTTACTCGTCATCCACCTCCTCCTCTTCCACCACTTTCCCTTTTCCTCTTCGGGCTGAAGAGGCCCGGAGATCAAAAGTGACCTCCGCGTCAACAGCCGAGTCAACATCTGACGGAGGAGGCGAAGACGGCGGGATTTGTGCGCGCCCAGATGAGGAAGGGGCTGTTGTCTTCTTCTTCTCGGCGGCCTTCGTCATCCTCTTGGCTGCCGTGGCCCTCGTGTGACGCCCAGACCCCTCCAGGGTTAATTGAGGCCGCGTAGCCCTGGCCGGGCCGGACCGGCTCGCCGGAGCCAGCCCGCGCAGGATCGCCCTCTTCCCCTGGTTGGCGTCGAGCCCGCCGCCACGTCCTCCTCCGACGACGACTCGTCGGCCGCGTCTTCGACAATGAGCGGAGCTCCAGTGTCGGCGCTGCTGACCTCCCCGGAGGCCGCCGCCCACCGGGTGAGCTCCTCTTCCTCCGCAGCCGTTGCGGCCTTGTCCTCCACCCCGGCGCTGCCGGCCTCCATGGCAAGCTGTGCCTCCCTCGCCCTAGTGGCGATGTAGTCCAGCTCTGCCTGGGTGGTGTCCATGACAAGCCACCGCTCGGCGTCAGCATTGACATACACCTCGATCAGGGTGTCAAAGAATTGCTGCACATCAGCATCCTTCGGCTCCTTCCAGCTCGGGACAGGGCCGTGCGCGTTACAGTCCGGCATCATAGCGATGATCTCGGACCGACGTGAATTGTTGCACAACGGGACCACCCCCGCTGGCAGCTTGAAAAACGGCCCCTTGAGGGCCTTGCCAA
>NC_053022.1:313738090-313756967 GCF_003073215.2 Triticum urartu | reverse complement strand
CCTTGGTTCACTCCACAAATCTTGTTGGAGGCTCCCAAGTGACACCTAGCCAATCTAGGAGACACCACTCTCCAAGAAGTAACAAATGGTGTGTTGATGATGAACTCCTTGCTCTTGTGCTTCAAATGATAGTCTCCCCAACACTCAACTCTCTCTCACAGGATTCGGATTTGGTGGAAAGAAGATTTGAGTGGAAAGCAACTTGGGGAAGGCTAGAGATCAAGATTCATATGGTTCGAATGGAATATCTTGACCTCAACACAAGTGTAGGTGGTTCTCTCTCAGAAAATGTGTATTGAAAGTGTAGGTATGTTCTGATGGCTCTCTCCCCGAATGAAGAGTGGGTGGAGGGGTATATATAGCCTCCACACAAAATCTAAACGTTACACACAATTTGCCAAACTCGGTGGGACCGAATGGTTAAACTCGGTCGGACCCATTCAGCAAACCTAGTGACCATTAGGATTTTCGATGGGACTGAGATGCAACTCGGTAGGAACGATATGGTTAGGGTTAGGGCATAACGTAATCTCGGTGTGACCGATTACACAAACTCGGTGGGACTGATTTTGGTAATTAGCTAACCAGAGAGTTGGTCAGGCAAACTCGATGAGACCGATTACACAAACTTGGTGGGACCGATTTTGGTAATAAGCTAACCAGAGGGTTTGCATTGTAATCTCGGTAGTACCAATTGCTCAAACTCGGTGAGACCGATTTTGGTAATGGACATACACAGAGAGATTACAATCCCATCTCGGTGAGACCGAGATCCCTATTGGTGAAACCGATTTGCTAGGGTTTGTGGCAGTGGCTATGACATCTGAAACTCGGTGGCGCCGGATAGATAGAATCGGTGGGGCCGAGTTTGACTTTTGGTTTAGGTCATATGTGGATGTGGGAAGGTAGTTGAGGGTTTTGGAGCATATCACTAAGCACTTTGAGCAAGCAGGCCATTAAGCAACACCTCATCCCCTCTTGATAGTATTGGCTTTTCCTATAGACTAAATGTGATCTTGGATCACTAAAATAGAAAATGTAGAGTCTTGATCTTGAAGCTTGAGCCAATCCTTTGTCCTTAGCATCTTGAAGGGGTTCCACATCCTCTAGTCCATGCCACTCCATTGTTGAACTTATCTGAAACATACTAGGTAAAAGTGTTAGTCCAACAAGAGATATGTTGACATTAATTACCAAAACCACCCAGGGAGCACTTGTGCTTTCAAATGGACCGCGACAGGAGTGCTGTGAGTGTACCACATTTTTTCCTTTGAAACTAGGTGCTTCGCCCCCGCAAAAAAATGTTGCTTCGCACGATCCATCGATACTACTACTAGTAATCCGGTAATCCCGACTAAAATGGCGCGGCCGGGTCTTTTCCCGCGCGATATGCTGGGAGGTTGGCTTAGTTGGGTTTTTTAGGACGAGTAATGCTACACCTACGTAATCCCAGTTACGTAATTAACACAATGTGAAACATGTGAGCTGTTGATTGTAGATTGGGGGGAGGGAGGGGCCCACCACCATGAAAATCAGGGGAGGAGAGAGAAAGAGAGGCAATTTACGTTAACCCTTTCATAGGTTCCCGTAGATGTAGAAAAATGTGTCCAATCCTGCAATATAGGCCGTCCGATCTATATCTAACGGATAGGAAGGAAACTATGACAATTTACCCGCACTCCTCTCCACATTTGCAGATAAGGCTTTCCCTCGTTCATCCTTTTCTCCCACAAGATCTTGATCTTCCGTGCAACGCACGGGCATCTTGCTAGTACTCCTACAATATGTATATTATTGTGAAAGTTCATATACACCGGCCGAGATTAATGCAAACACGGCAGATTTTCATTACATTTCGAACTTTTATAGGACAAAAAAATAAAAGAAACCCGACCCTAAACCTATTCTACGGCGGCGACCGACGTCCTCCATCTGTGATCTCCATGTACGGGGGCGGGGTTCAAGACCCGTGAAGTGAAGGTGCGGTCTCCGGCAAGGAAAAGTAGAACACGGGAGACGGACCGGCCAGTTGGCACACCATGCCCTGCCGCCTCCCATGCCCTACTCATCCTCGGAGGAGTCCCCGACCTCGGCGGTGCCGGACGTTGGACGGCGGCAAGTAGTACGCGTGGCTGCGGTGCTCCCGTCGTCGGCCGCCAGCGTGGCCACCGCTTGTGTGGCGACTTGAGCGAGGGCAACGACCTCGAGCTCCATCCCCGAAGACAAGCTCTCCCGCAGTAAGCGTTCGCGTCTTGTGCGGGTTCATGGCGGATGTGGTTCCAGGTAGGAGGACGATGCGCTATGGTGTGGAGGTTAGGTGGCGTTGCCGCTTTAAGTAGTGCATTCCGGTGAGGCCAGGCGTCCGGGTGCGTCATTAAGTCACTGAAGTTGGTTCCGCAGGCACCGAGCCTCTTAATGACGACATACGAACGGACGGCATGAATGCGGGCAGTTGGTGCCGGCTGGGAACGCACCGCGTGACGGCGCGAGGGACGAGGGTTTTGGTGTGCCAGGGTAGTCAGCTGCGGTCGTGGCAACGTTGGAGATGCCCTTTGCTCTCATGCGATCCCCGCATGTCATTGGAAAAGCAAGATGACCCATCATGGTCTCAGGTCCAGAGGATGTAGTTGGCCGCGCTACACCACTCCGCGGACGCGTCGCGACGCGCCCCGTGCATCCTCGACGAGCCAGGTGTTGGGGTGTGTTTGGATTGTGGCCAAAGTGCACCTTGCCAAAATTTTGGTCATGACCAAAAGATTGGTCTTTGTTTGGATGGTTGCCATTTTTTGGCATGCCAATGAACTCTAGCCAACTCTAGTTCATTTTTCTTGCCAATGTCGGCCAAATCATGGGCAACCAATACCTCAACCAAAATTTTGGTCATGACCCAAAGATTGGTCTTTGTTTGGACGGTTGCCATTTCTTTGGCATGCCAATGAACTCTAGCCAACTCAAGTTCATTTTTCTTGCCAATGTCGGCCAAATCATGGGCAACCAATACCTCAACCAAAATTTTGGCTACCCAATGCTTTGATGGGGCAACCTTGGGCACAAACCAAACATACCGTTGGTCGTGCCACAGCACTAACGCCACCCTCGGCAAACTGAAACCGACCGTGTCTAGCGATGATATGAGCGTGTCGCTCACCGCGGTCGCCGTGTCCAGAGGCGGTGCTGGAGCTGCGCCCCGTTGTTGGCCCCAACGACCCACATGAACGGTTGTCGGTGGCGAGGAGGTCGTGGGCCAGCTCCTCCATTGGACTAGTCTGCGCTACATCGTCCCGACGGGTGTGCCCCACATGTCTGTTTCCCTGTTTTCCCGGCCATATTCGAGCGTCAGTGCTCCGCGTTGCGCATTAGGCCTTTCACTATGTAGGCCAAGCGAGACAACTTATTGTTTATTTGAGCCGTTCAAGTATAATCATGTGGCGTTTGCTTATTTCTCATTCCTCTCCAACCCTCTTCTCCATCGATCATGTCGCCCTCCAGTCGAGTCCATCCTCCCGCATGCCTCATTTGAACATTCCGCCGAGTATCATTCGCATGTACCCACCCTAGTCCTCTTTCAATAGATCTCCGGACCCCGAGATGAAATCGAGAGGGAACGAGTGGGGGCACGTGATACCTAAGGCGGATTCAAAATTTTGAACCGGTGATCATAGCATCCGCAAATCATATATAAAGGGTATTCAATGTTCGTTTCGTTTTTGAACGTACAATATACTCCCTCCTATCCTTTCTAGTTTACATATAAGTTTTATGTGTAGTCAAAGTATATCTACTTTGATCAAAAAGGTATCAACATTCAACAACGCCAATCAATATTGTTAGATTCGTACGTACTCCTAGATTTGTACTCGAGATGGTTTCCAATTTGACTATTGACAAGATTAATAGTACATGAGATGTATAATGTGAAAATTATATCATTGGAAACTCCTTTCACATACGAATTTGACCGTATGCTTTGTGTAAGTTGCATGTCATATATTATTACTCTAACATTTGGTCAAAGTTAGCCTCGAAAAACGCATTAGACCCTGTATGCTTTGTGTAAGTTGCATGTCATATATTATTACTCTAACATTTGTGTAAGTTGCATGTCATATATTATTACTCTAACATTTGGTCAAAGTAGTATAGTGGAAGTGGATCCTCTGACGTAGGTATCCCTGCCTTACCCTCCCTTTCGGTCACTTACTGGCGGGACACCGCTTTGCTAGGCCCCGCATGTCAGTTACTCAATGGGTTCTGCCACGGTCAAGGGGATCTCCATAGTATACTCCCTTTGTTTCTATTTACTCCGCATTAAAATGGAGGGAGTGTGGTATAATAAATGACGCGGGCGGGGAAGGGGGAGGGACGCTGGTTTGCTCTCAACTGCGGTCCCACAAGCGAGCGAAAACGCAAGACGAAGCGCGTTCCATTCGGTGAGCGGACGTGGAGGGTCCAGGGTGCCGGGCTGCAACACGAACGCGACAGAGCGATGTACAGTCAAAACCGATTGACCGGTCGTCACCGGAACCACTATTCACACCAGAACCTTCGCTGCTCGGCCTTACGCCAGCACTGCCCTAAAACCACACCAAATCTCCAGCCCATTCCCCCACCTTTTGATCCCCTAGCCGCATCAAGTGTTCCCTAGTTCGCCAGAAAGCCATTGGTGGCCCGCAAGAATCACTTACTAAGATGCTGACGCCGGAGCGCCGCGCAGAAATCGCCGGCGGCGGTCGGCGCCAACAGACCTCCGTTCCCAAGCTCGCTTTGCAGCGGGCCAATCCCCGAGTTCTCTGGAGGGAGCCAAGCTACGAGGAGGAGGAAGCCGATCCAATGTTCATGGCGGAGGTCGCGGCGCAGAAGGCCCCCGATGGGTATGAGACGATGGACGTCGACTTCGTGCCGGCGTTCGAGTGCCCCATGGTGCAGGCGGACAGCGGTTCAACATGGCGATACTAAAGGAGGACCGGGAGGCAGAGGCTCAACTTGACGCGGAGCGCGTGCATGCCGCTGCCATCGAGGCTCTCCTGTAGGCACAACCAGATGTCGTGGATGTGAACCGGGCGGCGGAGGCTCAACTTGAGGCGGAGCACGCGGATACCGCTACCATCAAGGCCCTCCTGCAGGCGAAACCGGACGTCCTAGACTTGAACCAGGCGGCAGAGGCTCGACTCCACGCAGAGCGCGCGGATGCCGCTCTCATCGACCCCTCCTGCAGGCGGAACCGGATGTCCTAGACTTGAACCGGGCGGCGGAGGCTCGACTCGACGCTGAGCGCGCGGATGCCGCTGCCATCGAGGCCATCCTGCAGGCGGAACCGGACGTCCTCGACTTGAACCGGGCTGTGCTCTCGTCCGTGCAGAGCGCTCGCACGCTTCGCTCGAACGAGTAGCTGGAGGCCGAGGAAAACCACGGTGCGGAGACACACGTCGATAGCGATGGCTGGTTCGCGCCGGCAGCCAAAGACGATGAGGCAGTCTCTTTTCGCGAGCAGTGATAGTTTTTCTTTATGTTGTTGTTTTTATGGATCTTTTGCTGTGTAAAGACATATATTTGTTATGCAAGTCGCCTGACTTGGGTCAGTCTACCATTTCAGGCGGTTGGATAAATATCCAATGTCTCCTAAGCCTTCTTTCCTTCTTCCTCACTGAGGGAGTCCTGGATTAGGGGGTGTTCGGATAGCCGAACTATACCTTCAGCCGGACTCCTGGACTATGAAGATACAAGATTGAAGACTCCGTCCCGTGTCCGGAAGGGACTTTCCTTGGCGTGGAAGGCAAGCTTGGCGATACGGATGTTCAGATCTCCTACCATTGTAACCGACTTTATGTAACCCTAACCCTCTCCGGTGTCTATATAAACCGGAGGGTTTTAGTCCGTAGGACAACATACCATCAACAATCATACCATCGGCTAGCTTCTAGGGTTTAGCCTCTCTGATCTCGTGGTTGATCAACTCTTGTAATACCCATATCATCAATATTAATCACGCAGGATGTAGGGTTTTACCTCCATCGAGAGGGCCCGAACCTGGGTAAAACTTCGTGTCCCCTGTCTCCTGTTACCATCCGGCCTAGACGCACAGTTCGGGACCCCCTACCCGAGATCCGCCGGTTTTGACACCGACCTCACCTCTTCTTCTTCCCCAACAGACCACCGCACGGGCCGTACGGATACTCCCCAACATACGGTTGGATAAACATGCTCTATGAACGAAAATTATGTGTCAGCGATAGGATGGCTGAGTTTGGTGTGTTCCCATGCGACAACACGTGTCCGTGAGGGTGCGTTCCCTTGGTTGGGTTTGCGGCGTGCAGGAACGACCGTGTGAGGGTGCAGTGCGACCGCGGCGTGCAGGAGCGACCATGTGAGGGTGCGGTGCCACCGCGATAGCCGTGCGCAAGTGTACCTCCTTCTCATTTTGAAAACTTTAGGCAAGCTTGGAAAAAATGTGTGGCAAAGTTTGGCAATGCAAGGCCTAGACCCAAACAGGATAAGTACGTACGTACTAGGAGTACTAGTGTTGCGGCGGAGGCTCGACTTGACGCGGAGCACGCGGATGCCGCTACCATCGAGGCCATCCTGCAGGCGGAACCGGACGTCCTCGACTTGAACCGGGCTGTGCTCTCGTCCGTGCAGAGCGCTCGCACGCTTCGCTCGAACGAGTAGCTGGAGGCCGAGGAAAACCACGGTGCGGAGACACACGTCGATAGCGATGGCTGGTTCGCGCCGGCAGCCAAAGACGAAGAGGTCGTCTCTTTCCACGAGCAGTGATAGTTTTTCTTTATGTTGTTGTTTTTATGGATCTTTTGCTGTGTAAAGACATATATTTGTTATGCAAGTCGCCTGACTTGGGTCAGTCTACCATTTCAGGCGGTTGGATAAATATCCAATGTCTCCTAAGCCTTCTTTCCTTCTTCCTCACTGAGGGAGTCCTGGATTAGGGGGTGTTCGGATAGCCGAACTATACCTTCAGCCGGACTCCTGGACTATGAAGATACAAGATTGAAGACTCCGTCCCGTGTCCGGAAGGGACTTTCCTTGGCGTGGAAGGCAAGCTTGGCGATACGGATGTTCAGATCTCCTACCATTGTAACCGACTTTATGTAACCCTAACCCTCTCCGGTGTCTATATAAACCGGAGGGTTTTAGTCCGTAGGACAACATACCATCAACAATCATACCATCGGCTAGCTTCTAGGGTTTAGCCTCTCTGATCTCGTGGTTGATCAACTCTTGTAATACCCATATCATCAATATTAATCACGCAGGATGTAGGGTTTTACCTCCATCGAGAGGGCCCGAACCTGGGTAAAACTTCGTGTCCCCTGTCTCCTGTTACCATCCGGCCTAGACGCACAGTTCGGGACCCCCTACCCGAGATCCGCCGGTTTTGACACCGACCTCACCTCTTCTTCTTCCCCAACAGACCACCGCACGGGCCGTACGGATACTCCCCAACATACGGTTGGATAAACATGCTCTATGAACGAAAATTATGTGTCAGCGATAGGATGGCTGAGTTTGGTGTGTTCCCATGCGACAACACGTGTCCGTGAGGGTGCGTTCCCTTGGTTGGGTTTGCGGCGTGCAGGAACGACCGTGTGAGGGTGCAGTGCGACCGCGGCGTGCAGGAGCGACCATGTGAGGGTGCGGTGCCACCGCGATAGCCGTGCGCAAGTGTACCTCCTTCTCATTTTGAAAACTTTAGGCAAGCTTGGAAAAAATGTGTGGCAAAGTTTGGCAATGCAAGGCCTAGACCCAAACAGGATAAGTACGTACGTACTAGGAGTACTAGTGTTAAAAAAGAAAGGCTGGGTTTTCCTTCGCGGGATTTAATCGATACAAATCCTCGTTTCACATGTCAATTAATGCATATTTTTTCTCCAAAGACCAAAGAGGTAACCATCTCACAACTCATCGCTTGATTAATGCAGCGCCATGCAAACCAACCTTCTCACTTCCGCATGCATGCAGGGGATATTAATGTCCTTGGTTGCTAACCCCATCAATTTTGCCTCGATTAGAGTTAGTGACCCTTTGCAAATTGTAATTTTGATATACTAGCCTTGTGTACAAAAAAATGAAGGTACTCCCTCCTTCCATCTATATAGGGCCTAATATGTTTTTTGATACTAACTTTGAGCAAGTTTTGGATCAATAATATATGACATGCAAGTTACACAAAGCATACCATCAAATTCGTACGTGAAAGAAGCTTCCAATGATATAATTTTCACATTATATATCTCATGTATTATTAATCTTATCAATAGTCAAAGGCATCCTTGAAAAATGCATTAGGCCCTATATAGATGAAAGGAGGGAGTAGTAACTATATTTGACTTCCTTCCCCATTGCGGTGACGTCAACGATAATTTTTTTTGGTGGTTTGGCGAAGTGCGTTCGACGGAGAACACCATTGAGGGAGACCACGGTAAGTCGTTCGCAAGTGCCGCCTGCAAGCCGAGACAACCGCCTTATTTGCATCCAGGAAGTCCTTTACTAGTACTACTATAACTAATGCGGTGAGATGGCTTCTCGAAGAAGACGATGGAGAAGCGGAGTCAGCGAAGAGTGAAATGATGGTTGCTTCGTCCGTGCTTTTGTGATTTGATGCCTCACTACTTTGTGATTTGTGATAGAAGGGATAGGGGAGTAGACTCTGTGCTCTATACTGTACTACATGCGTCCAAGCATGGGAGAAAGAGGAGAGACGTTGCATTTTTCTATTCCTTCAATCAATCAATCAGGGAGCTTTGGTTCCATCTTTTTGGCTTTGGCAACACCATCCACAATGGTTCCCACGATGCCAAAAGCTATTTTCACATTTGGCTACACATTGTGGATGCCCTTATCCGTACCACTTGGTTTTGGTCCTGTGTGCTATCTATACAAATCTCAATTATATTGATTTAAAAAATTATAGAATCGAGATTAGTAAAAAGGAGGTGATTTTGCCGCGCGGATGGCGGGGGAGGGTTCTTATTTTCGTAGGACGTTGTCCTGGAGTTTTGCTAACATGCGGTCCCACGTGTCAGTTCTTTACCAAGCCGATCCGCGTCCCACATGAGGCAGAACAACGGCAGAAGAAACACGTGGTTAAGTTGAAGAAGATGAGGGAGAAGCGGATTCAGCAACTAGTGAAATGATGGTTGCTTCGTCCCTCCAACTTAACTGCGGGAAAGGTGCAACTTTGTGATTTGACGCCTCATTGCTCATTACTACGCCGGCGCCATGACTGGGGTGCTTCACCCTGGCTGCTCTGCACTGTATTCCGGTATGGCACGTGCACCCGGTAGCTTGATGTCCCACATGTCGGCGAAAGGGACTAGAAGATTTATGAAAGCGAGCGCTCCACTCTTACGACGGAGGAGTAGACGACACGACGTCCCAGTGAACTGTCACTTGTACTATATAGTACTATAGTTTTGCTGTTTCGCATGATCCATCGATACAAACCCGGTTAAACAGGAAAAGGCAGGATTTTTCCCGCGCGGTAGATGATACTGGCCATAAATTTCAAAGGCAATTTTAATGTATGCAAACTGAATAATTATAAGTAACAATATGATATCTAGTAAAACTAAAAACACATATGATTTATTGTGTTAGAGTGTAGTCGTAGTGCTGTATTGCATAGTTGTTAGATGTAACATGCGAGAACGTGTAGAGATGTAGTTTTGGAGGGCCTACAGAGAGAAAAGCGTAATGCGGTCACCGAACTTCAGAATAAGCTGATTACGGTCACTATATACGTTTTGCGGTGATTATACGGTCACTTTCTCACAGCTCAGCATCGGATTGCACTCTGTTGACTGGCCAAATATTCTGCGTGGCGCCATGTTGACTAGTTAAATTGACCACGTTCGTTGTGGGTCCCACCTATCAGTTTGCATAGGCACAAGGTCAGATAAACACAAATTTACGCAGGCGCGACAAGGCTCCAACCTGTGCGCGGGAATCACCTGGTTGTGTATGTGTCTGTCAGGGCATGATGTGTGCGCATGCACGTGTAGGTTGAGCACTTGAGCGTGAGAGTGTGTGTTGGTCGTGTGGTGTACTGGTGTGTGCATGCATGCGTGCGTGTGTGCGTGTGAGTGTTGCGTGCGTGTGTGCGTGGCTGCGTGTGTACGTGTGAGTGTTGCATGCGTGCGTGGGTGCATGTGTTTGTGTGAGTGTTGCATGGATGCAGTTCGTGTGCATGCGTGCGTGTGTGTATAATCACCACACCAGCTCCTGTGTGTTAAAACAGACGGCTCAGCATACCAATACAAGGCCACCTTGTCCGCTGTGCCCGCGGTCATGACTTCGAACTACCGTCCAAATATTTTTTTGTCGTTTGTTTTCATTCTTACTAGCAAGATGCCCGTGAGTTGCATGTAACATCAAGATGTATTTGTATGACTTGTTTATCTTGTGAGAGAAAAGGATGAACGAGGGAAGGCCTTATTTGCAAATGTGGAGAGGTGTGTGGGTACCTTTTTGCAAAATTGCCATAGTTTCTTTCCTATCCGTCAGATATAAATCGGACGACCTATATTGCAGGATGGCAGGCACACCATCATCACCAACTCTGTTTTTTATAATAGTGTATTTTATGTATTTTATAAGAGTGTAGATGTAGAGTAGATACAAGTCGACAGGTGGGCACGATGGTAGTGAGATAATGTGATGCAACACTAGAGGTGCCACGTGGAGCATTTAACTGGTCAATTAGTCATGTCATGAGCAAATACAGAGTTGTACGGTGAGCCCGTGACTGCATAATAACCACTAAACGTAAATGGTGACCGTAATGAGTGGATTCTGAAGTCCAATGTACGTGTCGTGCTTTCGCTTCAAATACAATGATCGTCATTGCATATATCGTGAGAGAAAGATGAAACATGCGTGAATTTTCTGGGGGCTTACTTTTAGAGGACCTGGAGATAGTTTTGTGTGCATACGTGAAAGGGGCGTACAGGGGGGTATGCGATGGAGAGAGAGATGCTCTTCATTTCTCTTTATTATGACTAACTTTGTATATAGTATAAAAATATACAAATTCACAGTGCGGAATAAATATCATTGTGGGCACCATGCAATGCAAATTAGCGTTCGTACTCCTCCATATAACTTTGTAATGTTGTATATATGTAGAAACTCTAAAATAATTTTTTGGCCACACTTTATTCAAAAGGAATGTTGTATGCGAGATAAATGTGAATAGAGGGCTTTTTAGATCAATGGGGTACGTGATGTAACATGTGTGAATGTGTAGTTGATGCATTTGGCGGGGCCTAGAGAGGTATGTGTGTGTATTACATATTCGAGAGAGGCATGGATAGAGGGGCCGACGGGGGGGGGGGGGGGGGGGGGGGGGGGGGGGGGAGATAGCACGAGAAATGAGAGTGGTCTAGAGAGAGAGACGAATATGACGTCACGACAAGAGATTCCATTCCCTTGAGTGTGTATATGCAAGGGGGGAGGGAATAGAGGCACCAGGAGAAGTTTTCTCTGTGTGTGGTGTTTGTGTTGGTATGTGTGCGTGTGAGAAGATAATGAGACGTGGGGGCAGAGGGTGTGTCACCGCGTGAGGTCCGGTGGGTCGAGGTGAGGCCCTTCGTTGACTCCGCTTCTCCATTCCCTTCGTCCTGTGCCACATTGGTCAGCCCGTGATGCATTTAGGAAGACCCATGGATGACTACTCGTACAAGACAAAGATAGCAGAATTGTGAAGGACTCTGTGTCCACTGACAAAGCCGGCTAGGATTTGTAACCCTAGGTTCTCGGACTAAGGTAACCCCTTTATCTCTGATATTACTATTCATCCAACCTAACTTTAAGGGGCATCCTATAGAATGCTCTGCTAGAATCATACTCGTTGATTAGGAAGAGAGGTGTGAGACAATGCGTGAGAGATAGGCGTAAACATAATGTGCGTACATGAGACACGTAGGCAGGTCCATGTATATAGAAAGGGTCGATGAGGATTGTGCGTGTGTATGTTTGTGAGAGGAAGAGTGCTTGTGATAAAGGTTAGTGAAAACAGTTGTAAATGGTTACGAGAGGGAGGGAGGGTTATATCTAGAGCATGTGTGCGAGAAAGACACCTCGGGAGAGAGTGTGTGAGCATGTGTGAGAGACCACCGATGGAGAGTGAAACTACATGTAAAAGACTGCTCTACACATTGATTAAAGATATAAATTGTATCCAAATGTTATGTGTGATGTCTAGCTTGTATTGCTTCTAATTTTGTTGAATTCCGTCTGCTTACTTTACACATTATACTTGAATAAGACACGTGTTCCTGTTTCTAGAACATACAATATCTATCTATCACACCATTTTCTTATATCAAATTACTATTGTTGTGTAACCTGCAACAATCACTTATCATAAGACACGTTTGACTTCAAAGTGTGATATAGGTTACATCTCACATTCTTTTCTAGCTTGTATTACTAATTTGTTGAAATGACACTTATGACGAGACAGTTTTAACTTGGTAGAGTGATATTCGTTGCATCTTTCATATGGTGTCTAGCTTTCATTGCTTCTAATTTGTTGAAATGCCTTCTCCTTAGTTTACACATCATAAGCTGTGAATATGCAATGCTGTGAATATGCAATGGCACTAATGACGAGAGACCTCTAACATGGTAGTGTGATGTTGTTTGCATCTTGCATATGATTTATTTCTTGTACTGCTTCACATTTGTTTAAACGCCATTTATGATGAGACACTATTAACTTGGCAGAGCGATATTTGTAGCATCTTTCATATGGTGTCTACCTTCCATTGCATTGCTTCTAATTTGGTGAAATGTCTTCTTCTTAGTTTACACATCATAGTTCTGGTTATCTCTTATGTCCTATTTTTCATACATATTACATCCTCCTATCATGTGGTTGTCTAACATCAAAGTTCAGTTCGTCTGCATCACGCATCAATTTGTTCTGAAGAACTAAATTGTTATTCGTTTTTCTTGTCGGCTTGACTTAACATGGCACAGAGAAAGAGGAAGAAACACATAATGGCAGGGAATGGGAAGCGGATGAATCCTGCAGATTCTGCTGGTACTGATGGTGCAATAGAAGGTCAAAGTCCAGCAGAAAATTCTACAAACACGGCATCCCATGCTACACGAGTTGCAAAAAAAAGACAAACAGAAACAAATAGCTACCACCAAACAAGCAGAGACAGCCCTAGTTCTTGCAACACCTACCACAGTACTACCAGCTGCACGACGTACTCATGCGTCAACTGAGCTAGCAGCACGTTCCCAAGCTCCCTTGCCACCTGACACTACTTCCCAAGCACTCTTAGCACAAGACGAGTTGGCAATATCAGATGAACCTTGTGAGCTTCAACAGCAAGAAGGTAGTTGCTAGAGTCAAGTTATAGTTGCATGCTTCTTTATTTGTAGTCTCACAGTTTGATGTACACTAACACTTCCTATGTTTGTTGTTGGACTAGCACCTAGGCGCAAGAGGAAACAAACATCAGGGATAATGCTCGATAGGTTAACTAAATCTAGAGGAGGAAGAATGGAGATCCGTTTTGAGGCAGGTTTAAAAAGGCCACGTGATGCTACAGAGTCAGCCAAGTTAGTATCAGAGGCAGCGGTTGCTGTTAGGTGTCATGTACGTATCCTCCCAACATGGATTCAGTACATGAATGACAAAGACAAAACCCACTTCAACATCTTCCTCGACCATTTATCTGTAAGTATGGTTATGTATGGAAACTAGTAATATCGTCTTGCTCTGTCCAATACTTCTAGGTTGCTGATAATGAGACTCCCATAATTTTCAACAGATGAGGTTCAAGTTGGATAGCCAAGATGATGCAACCAGACAAGCTTGCACCCATGTTTTCATGTCTGCTCTGCGACAGTATCGGTATAACTTGAGGAAAACTCACTTTGAAGGCAAGGCTAACAGTGAACTTGCCCAAACATCTAAAGTGGAAAATATATCTGATGAAGACTGGAGAGGCCTCGTTAAACACTGGTCCGATCCGAAGTATCAGGTACATTATATATATGTCATCAGATCACATGTTGAAGTCCTATTTACGCATGTGCCACACAAATCTATCTTCCTGTAGGTGAACTGTTCAAAGAACAAGGCCAACCATACGAAAGTGAAATTCCAACAGACGACAGGATCTCGTAGCTATATTGCACACTGCGAGGCTCTTGTAATTAGCTGCTGTTTCACTCTTTTCGCTGTACCATATTATCAGATCTATATTGAGTTGTTCCAAATGCAGAGGAAAGCCCTCAAGGACCAAAAAGTACTTGAACCAAATGCTGTGGAAATCTTCAAGGACTGTCACACCAGCAAGAAGAAGGGCATGACTACACCAGTCAAAGCCGCTGTTGTAAGTCCTTAATCCTCATGCCTTTTAACTACTACTTACTCTGACTTGCGCCTTGAACTGCATGGTTTGCAGCCAATGTCTATTACTCTTTTCAATTTTATACACAATTGTCTTAGCGTATCATTGCACCTTACAACGTTTAAAAGAGAGGAGTGATGTTCCTTTGATCTTGACCCGTAATCTAGTTCCGTGCTGGACTTGCCCACACAATGTTACAATTGCATATTTGTCTGTTCTCAGTTATTTTGTGATATGAATGACGTCATACTATGCTTACCGTATTATAAACTTCGTCTCTTTATCATTAGCCCTCAATACAGTGTGAAGAAATAGACAATACATTAGCGATGGTACATGGTGAAAGTGCTAGTGATCGACTAGAGGGGGGGTGAATAGGCGATTTTTATGAAAGTCTTCAAAACATGGAAGTTTCGAAGACAAACGATAGAAATAATCTTATTACCATGCAGCGGAAGGTAGACTACACTAAGCAAGCCATAGTCAAATATTCAATGAAGTGAAAGCACAATGACTAATAGCAGCTAGGCAGTTTAGATCAGATAGGAAGATAGTGTGAAGCCAATCAGAACAAGCAGTCACTCAGTGAAGACAAAAGATAATGCAATCATACAATGACTTCACAGGGCCAACAGTAAGTAAAGGGAAGGGAAGGATGAAACCAGTGACTCGTTGAAGACAATGATTTGTTGGACCAGTTCCAGTTGCTGTGACAACTGTACGTCTGGTTAGGGAGGCTGAGATTCAACTCAGAAGACATCTTCACCTTATTCCCCTTGAGCTAAGGACACCCAGTCCTCGCCCAATCACTCTGGTAAGTCTTCAAGGTAGACTTCCAAACCTTCACAGACTTCGTTCACCGACGATCCACAATGACTCTTGGATGCTCAGAACGCGACGCCTAACCGGCTGGAGGATTCACAGTCCTCAAGTGTAATAAGTCTTCAGATCACATAGACAGGAAGACTTAAGTGATGCCTAACACTCTTTGGCTCTGGGTGTTTAGGGCTTTATCCTCGCAAGGAATTCTCTCTCAAAGGCTTCGAGGTGGGTTGCTCTCAAACGACAAAAGCCATGCACTAACTCTGAGCAGCCAACCGTTTATGGTTGTAGGGGGTGGGCTATTTATAGCCACTAGGCAACCCGACCTGATTTGTCCGAAATGACCCTTGGTCACTAAGGAACTGACACGTGTTCCAACGGTCAGATTTCAAACACACACGACAACTTTACTTGGGCTACAAGCAAA
Source organism: Triticum urartu (assembly GCF_003073215.2). Classification (NCBI taxonomy): domain Eukaryota; kingdom Viridiplantae; phylum Streptophyta; class Magnoliopsida; order Poales; family Poaceae; genus Triticum; species Triticum urartu. Next base: position 313,741,331 of record NC_053022.1, on the reverse strand, counting down.
GCTGACTTATCCAACTCTGGACAAGATTTGCTCTCATAGTCTTCACTCGAAGACATAGGATTTTGGTTAAGCATCACTTCAGTCATTCTGACTGGTTCTCTTGGACCCCACTTAACAGTACGGTGGTTCCTATGACTCAACAAAGAAGAAAAAGAACGACGAAACAATCTAAGTCTTCGCGCTCCATAGTCTTCACGCGATGTCTTCTCTTGTCATAGTCTTCAATGTGAATGTCTTCACATAACACCTTTGACTTCAATGTCTTCATACATTTTTAGGGGTCATCTCTGGTAGGAAAACCGAATCAATGAGGGACTTCTACCTGTGTTATCCTGCAATTCTCACAAACACATTAGTCCCTCAACCAGGTTTGTCGTCAATACTCCAAAACCAACTAGGGGTGGCACTAGATGCACTTACAATCTCCCCCTTTTGGTGATTGATGACAAACTGGTTGAAGTTTTCAACGGGGAATAAAAATATGTGAAATTGTAAAGGATAGGTATTGTCTTCATAAGTTGCAAGGGCTCCCCCTGAAGATGTGCATATAAGTAATTTGCTTTAGGAATGCAAATGCACATGGCAGGTTGTACTTGTGGAGATCCTCTTCAACTATGATGACAATTCATTATGCAAGATGATGTAAGAAGATAATGACATGCATAATGAAAAATGGACGTCTGCAAAATGATCTAAGTGCGGAATTTATCGTCGCACATGCGGAATTTATCATCGCATCACAGAATAGCAAATAAGTAGCAGACGACCATCGAGTTTAAGTGTTACAACTCAAAGAACCAAATGTATCAAAACGCGAGAGTTGTAAACACTAGGCAAAATATAAAACCACCGCCCATATGGACCCGCTTGAAGACTATCAAACTCATATGCTTCTCCCCCTTTTGTCAGTAAGGACCAAAAAGGTTTGAAGACATAGAGCACCTACTCATTCCCATGGAGGAGTTGGTGAAGCAGGGTCGTCGGAGTTGGTTGGCGGTGCAGACGAACTCGGTGCAGTGTTGATTCGCGCTGAAGGTGGTGAAGTAGCATCGTCTTCATCATCGATGACACGTGCATTCACTGTTGCAGCAGAGGAGGAGAACTCAGAGTCTTCAAGAGACGGAGTACGCCGCAGCAAGGTCCTTCTTGCGGAGGTGTTGAGTCAAACTTGAAGCGTTCAGAGAAGCCATCATCTTGAAGATCATCTTCAGAACACATAAGCGTCAGCCCTTTCCATGTACGCCGACAAGTTTCATGGGCGACAAAGGCATTCTTGGTGGCAAGGTTGCGAATCCTGTTTACGTCCACCAAGAGGCTTTGCATTTGGCGCTTCAGCCAGTCATGATGCTTATCCTGTTTCTGATGAAGGGCAACCAGAAGCTCTCGGTCATTGAGAACACGGGATCGCTTCTTGGGCCGTTGTGCAATGGTGCTTTCAGTGGCTTCAGTGAGGGCACGATGAGGTGCACGGGTAGTACCAGCCAGAGGATAAACACGAGTGACTGCTGGGTCGCCTTCAATGTGTTGAGAGAAACTTTGCTTATCAGCATTCTGAAGACTAAGGGGCTCCTTGGCAGGCTCTGGATAGATGGCTTCAACTGACATATCGACGTCAGGCAGAAAAATCCGATGATTGCGAGCAGAGGGCTGATAGGTGACAGCTGAGTGTAGTTTGATCACGCATAATCCATGGAGCGTAAAACTTCAAGCCAAAGAGATCAGATCCTGATGCAGCAAGTTGGCGGATGAAGAAGTCTTGTGCATTGAAGCTTTTGCCGTGAAGAATATGGAAGACCAAAGTCTTCATTGCACCTTCCAGCTTTGCATGTGGAGAATGTCCTTTGATGGGCCAGAGAGTTCGCCTTATATGTGATAGATAGTGCGTGGCAGATACTCAAGGTCTTCAACAAAGAACTCCTTAGGATATTCAGCATCTGGAGGCAAAGGCTTCATCATGCTAAGCATCTGACTCATGTTTGGTCAGGCTTGTGAAAAATGCTTTCCATAGCAGCACTGTGAAGCTGACAACCAGGTTCATAAAGATCTCCTGGAGTGGGCAGGCCAGTGAGCTCAATGATATCAAAGGCTTTGGCTTCGTGATGAACATTGCCTGTCATCCACTCAAGGACCCAAGTCTTCGGATCCCTGTTGTAGCCACGAATATGAAGAGTGGCATAGAATTGGAGCAGCAATTCTTCGTTCCAGTGCTCCTTGTCAGTGACGAACTGCAACAAGCCAGATCTCTGAAGCAATCCAGCGCTTCTTCCAAACAGGGCAGACCAGTTATGGCTTCAGTGTCAAGACGCATATGGGGAAAAATGCGACCTTGATTGTACAAGATGCATGAGTAATAACTGCGCTGCTGATAGCTCCAGAACCGATCAAGAAGATATTCTTGCCTTAGAGTAGGGTTCTTGGCGCTATTGAAGAAGGTGTTGTGTGCTTTGAAGCCATTGATATTGAATGATCCGGGTGCAGATGCAGTGCCTGGAAACCTAGGCAGCCTTGGCATTGGCTTCTGAACCTGAGGCCTGCGCTCGACGTGATAGTCAAATTGGGGACCAGCAAGTGGAGGAACAAGAAGAGGCCATTTGACAGTGATGAGCTGACCATAGTTGTATGCTTGCTCAATAGTATGTGGCCTTGGTGGCGGAACAGGAGCAGTGGCATCAACAGAGGCGTCAGGCTGCACATCTGTTGCAGGTGCATCATTGGCTTCATTGGCTTCTGGCACAGTGTTAGGTGCAGGCTCCACTGTCTTCAGCCATGACCACGTCATTGGCTTCAGTGGTGTTAGTGGTGGCAGCCTCAGGATTCTCAACCTCCACTTGAGGAGCTGGAGGGTCGGGCACTGACATGTTCACTTCAGGAACAGCTTCTTCAGTGATGGGGGAGTAGGGACACGTTCTTCTGCTTGTTTTCTTCGGCTGATGCAGCCGGATTGTCTTCAGCAACTTTAGCTTCAGACTCGGAGACGTTCACAGTAGGAGTGGCTTCGGGGAACACCTGACGTGCAACAGATTGGTGGTGCACTTCTCCTTCTGAAAGCTCGAAAGAGGGACTTGGGGCCTTGGTCCTTTGCGAAGCCTGCGTAACGCTGGCGACGCCTGTGAAGATGGAGTTGGCTGGGCCTCAAAGTCATCTCTTCTTCTTGCACTGGTGGGGTGACTTGTTGTTGGGGAGTACTCGGGGTTTCTTGTTGTTGTGGGTGATCAGCCCATGATGCATCCTGAGCAATTGG